>NW_026726047.1:0-64607 GCF_029784015.1 Lycium ferocissimum
ATTTATGTCTTTGATATGCATTTTGACTCTCTCTATGTATCATATGCTTCCTCCGCACATTCTGTTCTGATTTTGATTTTATCTATTATGTTCTCTGCTTTACATATTCAGTACATTTTTCGTACTGACCCCCTTTCTTCGGGGGCTGCGCTTCGTGCCACGCAGGTACAGACGTTTGATTTGTTGATCCGCTCGCCTAGGCTATCTCGCTTTTCACCGTTGAAGTGCTCCTTTGTAGAGCCCCTATTTTGGTATAGACCTTCGTTTTATATGTACATATTTATTTCGGGTACGACGGGCCCCGTCCCGTCATGTGGTTATGCTTTTGGTTCGAGAGGTCAGAGACATATAGTGTGGGTTCTGTATATGCTTTGTGAGTTTGCGTACGTTTAGAGCTTATTTATGTTTTGGTGACGGCCTTATCGGCCTTCGTGCGCCATATTCACTGGACTCCATTAAATTATTATTTCTGTTTATTTTTAATATCTTGCTCGTATAAGATAGGGTACGTATGGGTGCCCAGTTAGGGCACGAGTCGCGGCCTACGGAGTTGGGTCGTGACAGATGCCATGCATGCTTACTTGGTCATATCAGGTCATAGTACCGCACGAGGCGGCTCGCCCACATAGCGCCGGAACACTCCAGCTCTGCCATAAATCCCGCGTCCGGGCATCCCGCGTCCGGATGATAAGCCACCGACTGTGGCAATGAAACATAGTTCCTTCCCAATTTCCAAGTATTCAAGTATCCAAGTATCCCATCCCCCCAACCCATGTTCATATTTAGCATGCAAGAGAGCCCAAGGAAATCATGTACTTATCGGAGTGACGTAAGGTCGGAACCCTCCGATCGCATTATGGAATAATCATGGTCGCTTTGTCTCACCTTGAAGGAACGATAATCATAAGGCGAGACTATCAACATAGAACATGTCATAGCATATCGGGTCATAGACATAGCATATTCGACATCATCATTGTCATCATAGAATCATAGTTGTCATAGAATCATAGTCATCATAGAACCATAGCCATCATAGTCATCATAGGATCGTAGTCGTCGTAGGATCATAGACATCATAGATTCATAGTCATCATAGGATTATAGTCATTGTTTAGGTCATAAAATCGGCAATATTGTAAAACTTAGTTTTTAAAGAAAAATGTATATTTTGGAAAACACTTGTAAACTTTTAGTAAAGAAAATCATACCTTGGAGTCGAGGGTTTAGTTAAAAACAACTTTTATTTAGTAGTCGGAAAGATGTCCATAAGTGTTCTTAGCCATAGAATGGAAAATAAACCCAATGGAACAACAGGAGGGAATCCGGGAATAGTGGGCCCACCTCGAGTCAAATGAGGCGGCGTACATAATTTACGTATAAAACGTTTCGTGACATGACTTATAAGAGTCTTAGGGCATACGGATCTTATTCCTGCAAGTTCTAGATGTTTAGACCCTTCTTTCAATCGTTCATGAACATTTGATTCAATTTTACCGAATGAATAGTAATCAAATTTCAATCTCGGATTTCTAGGATCGCAGTAATCCCGAGACACGTATTCAAGCCTATTACATCTAAGACATGCCAAAGAAAGAAAGTGAAGCCTTACATACCTTTTTCCGCTTCTTACGCTCCTCCAAATTCAAGCTCCAAATCCGCCAAAAATCTACAAATGGTCGCATTTACCAAACCTTGGTTAGAAGTTTTTAGAGATTGAATCTTAAGGTACACTTGCCTACCGAAATTTCGGCAGCACTTCCCCTGTAAATATGCCATGCCCAAAATCCAACTCGGCTCATTTTAATCAACAATAGCAATCCGGGAATTCAACCCGGCCAAACTAACAATAATTCCAACAATCTTGCCAACAATACAACAAGCCATTTATATTTAGTTTACATGATATTCCAACAACTCAATCAACATACTACTTTTCCCGAGACTTTCTAACTTCAATGGAACAACAACCAAAACACTAAATAGAATCATTGAATCATTGTTCCATTAACCATGCATGCATACGGCCACAATGCCATCTCACGGCCACACAACCACCAACATCACAATTTCATGCTTTTCATTCATTCCGTCATAAAATACATAACAACAACAATTATAACACTACATAAAAATTAATTCATTCTTTCATGCAACACAACACACAACCACACGGCCAAGCTCCCACACCAACAACCTCATGAATTTCATTCACTTTGCATACTACAACATACATAATCATCCAAAGCATGTATAAGAACATAAACTCTTACCTTTTTCCTCAATTCTCCACTTGACTAGAATTTGTAACTTGCAAGAATATGTCTTCTTCTTGCTCCAACAATCATCTCATGTTAAAGGGCATCCTTGAATTAGTAGAAACACATGAAGAACCAAATTTTTGGAACAAGATTTCTTAATCTCTTTTTTTCCTCCACCTTGGCCGAACCTAGGCCCTTTGTTGCTCTTCTTCTTTTGTTTTTTTTTTGCTCTTGTCTTGAATTGGAAGATGACTCTCTTTATATATATATAAGTGTCTAAGCATGTGAGGGGCACATGACCCCTCTCTAGATTTTTCTTCTTTTTTCTTGATTTTTCTTTTCTTTTTCTTGAATTCTCTTACTTGGTCAAAGAAGACCAAGTGTCTTCCTTAATACACTTTGGTCCCTCTCCATTTACACTTTGCCCTTTTCAAGACTTTTTCTAGTACTTGGTGAAATTACTATTTTACCCTTCGACTTTCCTTATTATTACCATTTTGTCCCTAACCTTCCACATTATTTTCACGGCCCGTTTTGCGAATTTCTTTTCTTGCCCTTAGCCTTTCTCAATATTTCCACAATACCAATATTCATAAATAACCTTCCCAACGACTCCGACACTAAATTTATTTTAGAACATGGTCTTGTCCTTAACTTCCCGCAATTGTCTTAAAATATTCCGACGTACAAAATGCGGGATATAACATCCTTCCCCCCCTTTTGAAACATTCGTCCTCGAATGTTCGACTAGTCCTACAGGCTCTCATAAACACCTCGGGGGTGCTCCCTTTTTATAGCTATTGTTGTCCTTTACACTATCTCTTAGACTATCCAATACCATTCTCTTGTTATACTCTTCTTCTTGTTCACACACGTCCACTTTTCGCGTCGTGCCATTCGAAGTCTGTAGAAAATCCTTCACACTACCTTGAATACCATTCTGACTCCCATCCACTTGTTGCCGATCTTCCGATCTTACTAACTTGTTTCCATGAAGGGGGTTTCGTTTGTAATCTAAACGTCCATATCCAACATATTATCGTATCCATCGTTTCTATCTCATCCTTACTTTCCTCTCAACTACTTCCCCCCTTTTGGAGTGTACCCATACCATTGTTCGTTTATACTTCGTCTCATATCCTCATTCCCAATCTCAACTTATAGTAGAATAATAACAGCTTACTTTGCAACACTTGTACCACCTACTCTTGCTGTCACTTGAACTTCGGTACCCTTACTCGATTAATGCCTTTTATACCATAACTTCGGTTGCTGGGATTCACATGTCCACCGATACCATCATATTTGAGATATCCTACACCTTCACATATACATATATTCAATTACTACCAACTAGCCCACAAAATACGTCCAAACGCTGTTCAAGCCTATCCTAGTTTTAGGGCTGTGATGCACTTCGTCTCTTCACCAAGCAAGTTTGCCTCGTCCTCGCGTGTCTTCTTATGGTCTCCAACCATCCCGTATATATCTTAGTTTCCCTTAGGCTACCCTAACCTCTCATGTGTCTCTTAGGTCTGAATATATAAAATTTCTCGTAACTTCCCAGGGGGTCACCCATCGTAGAATTGCTCCCACCTGAGCACGCTTAACCTCGAAACTCTGGTAGAATCTGGTGTCTTAACGCCGATATAATCGCGTCCACTTCCTCGTATAACCTTTATTACATATCCTCGGGGCAAGTCGAAGTCTTACCGATTCGGAATATTTTCATAACACGTCCTTTCTTTGAAATTACTATTTTGCCCTTTTCGATTCCGAATGTTCACCTTTCACTTGTGTGCATAACCACTTCTTATCCCGGGCCTCCCGGTTCCGAGGTAGTGATCGCACCTTCGTCGTCGTGCCAAATCCATAACCCTTCTTGAAACATCGCATCTCGTTTATTGTCCGTTTATCGTATTTCCTTTTCACGCTTCTTTCTCTTAGACATGCCCATTACGGTAGGGCCTTCTTTATCATCTTCACCATTCGTATCCGCACAGCAAGTTTATTAGCAATACCTTGCGTGCTTACATATGTATACGACTCATCTCGGCTATACCGAGCCCCCGGCCCTCGGGTGGCGAACGTAACATCAATACTTGTCCTTGTAACTTTCCATATCACCTCTCACTTTCTTTTCGTCGTAGGTAAGGCACCCGCATAGGAGATTCCATTTTCCTAGGACTTGGCTCTATCGCACGATCGTAGGACGTAAAGAAGGTCAACAGTTCTCCTAAATGCCCAGCCTCCTCGTCTATAGATGTGGCCGGCTTCACACCCATAAACGAGGACTCTACCGGACACGACTTTGCGTACAACCCTTGGACCGACCTGCTCTGATACCACTTTGTCACACCCCGACTTTACTAGGGTGTGATGGGCACCCGACCCCATATTCGGAGCCGAGCGAACCCTCGGACTCTTAGTACACACACGTTCTCTTGGATTCATAGGACAAAGTAAAGTAAAGTACATAGTAATTTTTTTTCAAAATCTTTTCGTCGTTTCTCAAGTAAGCGCGCTTGTAAATATGAGGGCTCCGTAAAATAAAAACACATCAACCAAAGGGGAACTCGTTTTTAGGTCGACACTCTAGACCCACGACTCGTCTCGCAAAGTCTCTAACTCCGTAAACATAGACCATAGCACGTGTATGTCGACTCAAAGCAACTCTCCGGGGTGAGTGGAGCTTGCCAACATTGCCGGGAACATCTTCTATAATGACTTCTACTCGTCGGGGGTACCGCGCGGCATGAAACGCGTAGCGCCCACAAGAAGGGGCGTCGTACGAACAATGTACCGAGTATGTAAGGCATGAATAATAACATAGTAAGAAATGTATACATGAACAATAACCGTATAGAAACATAGAACATGTCATGTCAAGCCGTGACTTCGTACATAGGAATCATATCCGCATGGAGAACATAGAACATATCATAGGATAGCGAGTAACCCGTGCATATGAGTGCCCGGGGGCGGATGCCATGCATGCTTACTTGGTCATATCGGTCATAGTACCGCACGAGGCGGCTCGCCCACATAGCGCCGAACACTCCAGCTCGCCATAAATCCCGCGTCCGGGCATCCCGCGTCCGGGATGATAAAACACTGACCAGGTGGCAATGAAACATAGTTCCTTCCCAATTTCCAAGTATTCAAGTATCCAAGTATCCCATCCCCCCAACCCATGTTCATATTTAGCATGCAAGAGAGCCCAAGGAAATCATGTACTTATCGGAGTGACGTAAGGTCGGAACCCTCCGATCGCATTATGGAATAATCATGGTCGCTTTGTCTCACCTTGAAGGAACGATAATCATAAGGCGAGACTATCAACATAGAACATGTCATAGCATATCGGGTCATAGACATAGCATATTCGACATCATCATTGTCATCATAGAATCATAGTTGTCATAGAATCATAGTCATCATAGAACCATAGCCATCATAGTCATCATAGGATCGTAGTCGTCGTAGGATCATAGACATCATAGATTCATAGTCATCATAGGATTATAGTCATTGTTTAGGTCATAAAAACTGGCAATATTGTAAAACTTAGTTTTTAAAGAAAAATGTATATTTTGGAAAACACTTGTAAACTTTTAGTAAAGAAAATCATACCTTGGAGTCGAGGGTTTAGTTAAAAACAACTTTTATTTAGTAGTCGGAAAGATGTCCATAAGTGTTCTTAGCCATAGAATGGAAAATAAGCCCAATGGAACAACAGGAGGGAATCCGGGAATAGTGGGCCCACCTCGAGTCAAATGAGGCGGCGTACATAATTTACGTATAAAACGTTTCGTGACATGACTTATAAGAGTCTTAGGGCATACGGATCTTATTCCTGCAAGTTCTAGATGTTTAGACCCTTCTTTCAACTGTTCATGAACATTTGATTCAATTTTACTGAATGAATAGTAATCAAATTTCAATCTCGGATTTCTAGGATTAGTAATCCCCGAGACACGTATTCAAGCCTATTACATCTAAGACATGCCAAAGAAAGAAAGTGAAGCCTTACATACCTTTTTTCCGCTTCTTACGCTCCTCCAAATTCAAGCTCCAAATCCGCCAAAATCTACAAATGGTCGCATTTACCAAACCTTGGTTAGAAGTTTTTAGAGATTGAATCTTAAGGTACACTTGCCTACCGAAATTTCGGCAAAGCACTTCCCCTGTAAATATGCCATGCCCAAAATCCAACTCGGCTCATTTTAATCAACAATAGCAATCCGAGAATTCAACCCGGCCAAACTAACAATAATTCCAACAATCTTGCCAACAATACAACAAGCCATTTATATTTAGTTTACATGATATTCCAACAACTCAATCAACATACTACTTTTCCCGAGACTTTCTAACTTCAATGGAACAACAACCAAAACACTAAATAGAATCATTGAATCATTGTTCCATTAACCATGCATGCATACGGCCACAATGCCATCTCACGGCCACACAACCACCAACATCACAATTTCATGCTTTTCATTCATTCCGTCATAAAATACATAACAACAACAATTATAACGCTACATAAAAATTAATTCATTCTTTCATGCAACACAACACACAACCACACGGCCAAGCTCTCACACCAACAACCTCATGAATTTCATTCACTTTGCATACTACAACATACATAATCATCCAAAGCATGTATAAGAACATAAACTCTTACCTTTTTCCTCAATTCTCCACTTGACTAGAATTTGTAACTTGCAAGAATATGTCTTGTTTCTTGCTCCAACAATCATCTCATGTTAAAGGGCATCCTTGAATTAGTAGAAACACATGAAGAACCAAATTTTTGGAACAAGATTTCTTAATCTCTTTTTTCCTCCACCTTGGCCGAACCTAGGCCCTTTGTTGCTCTTCTTCTTTTTTTTTTTTTTTTTGCTCTTGTCTTGAATTGGAAGATGACTCTCTTTATATATATATAAGTGTCTAAGCATGTGAGGGGCACATGACCCCTCTCTAGATTTTTCTTCTTTTTTCTTGATTTTTCTTTTCTTTTTCTTGAATTCTCTTACTTGTCAAAGAAGACCAAGTGTCTTCCTTAATACACTTTGGTCCCTCTCCATTTACACTTTGCCCCTTTTCAAGACTTTTTCTAGTACTTGGTGAAATTACTATTTTACCCTTCGACTTTCCTTATTATTACCATTTTGTCCCTAACCTTCCACATTATTTTCACGGCCCGTTTTGCGAATTTCTTTTCTTGCCCTTAGCCTTTCTCAATATTTCCACAATACCAATATTCATAAATAACCTTCCCAACGACTCTGACACTAAATTTATTTTAGAACATGGTCTTGTCCTTAACTTCCCGCAATTGTCTTAAAATATTCCGACGTACAAAATGCGGGATATAACAACTGCGGGCATGAAACGCAGCCCCCCGAAGAAAGGGGGTCAGTACGAAATATGTACTGAGTATGCAAAGCAGGAAATACAGTAAATAAACCGAGTCACACACACTCGAAAATGTAAGTACCGAAAGTAAGTACCTTTCCAAAATGCCAAATGTTTATTTTCAAAATACAAAGCATGCATAGGGCACAGAAAATATGGTCGCCCGCCCGTCGATGGCGCCATAACACAGCATAACACCAGAAGGTTTCAAATCTCCGTACAACCCCAAACTCAACACATCATCACAACACATCGCAAGCCATATCACAGCATAACTCCATAAACGGAACCCGGCCCTATGGCGAGGTCTCGGGAACCGTAACACAAGACATAACACCGAATATATCATAGTGCGCACGACAAGAACCGGCCCGGGAACCGGCGAACGATGTACCAACAAACCGCACGAGCAGAGTCGTGAGTAACCATATGCATAAAATCATTATCATAGGTTCAAAAAGTAAGTAAAATGACCCTACTTGGGGATTGGGAAAATCGTCATACCAAACTCTTCCAAACGTCATCAGAAAAGTACAAAGGAAGGTCGCGGGACCCACGGACGAGTGTCAACCCGAGCCGGGCCCGCCTATGGAAAACAAACTCATCACACGTCATACAACCTCCCACGACGATATCGAGGCAATCCGAGCCCTTAGCCGGAAGTTATGAGCGTTCGTAGTTTCAACATCGTTTAAGGATAAAACTCTTTTGAAAACCAAGTTTTTATGCAACTTTAAAATCAATTTTTCCAACAACATCAAAACCAATATTTTCTCACATCAACATACGAGTACCAAAAGACAAACGCGAATCATAGACATGATCGGATTATGAGAATGGAATTTCCTCGAGGCTCGTATTGTAGCCTATATTCAACTAAGACATGCCAAAAGAAAGAAGGGTTAAGCTTTACATACCTCGCTTGCACACAACGCTAATCCAAATCAAACTTATATCTCGAATTCTCCAAGATCTACATAACATTAACAAATACCAACGTCAACCATAAGCACTTAAGAGCTCATTTCCAAACTAACACATAATCCTACGGAAATTTGGGCAAAGACTTCCTTTATAAATGGACCAACCCCGAGAATTCAACTCGGCCAAACTCAACAACACAACAAACCAACAATCATTCCAACAATACCCACAATCAATTCAAAACGCATTCGAGCATTAATAATCCTTCTCCACACATTCCAACAATATTCCAATTATGCCTACTACAACTACATACTTACAAACCAACATGTAATCAAACGAACGCATATTCAATTATCAATCCAAAACCATTCAAACAACATTCAAGAACTCCTTAAATAATTCATACAATATTTCCAACAACCCAACAAATACTCCATTCCACCCGAAATGGCCCTCAAACCCGAGAGCTTCAACTTTAACACATTCCTCGGTTTCAAATCATGATTTGCTCCAACAATTCATACTCTAACCATGCCATTTCCATAAATATAAAAATCACACTAAACACACAAAATCTTTCAAAACAGCCCACACACTTACAATACCAATTTGAATTATTAAACTCTTATTTCCAACATAGAATCCTCATAACAACAACAACCAAAATTCCAAGAAAACTTAATTCATTTCTTGACATACACAAGAGGCCATATTCGGCCAGCCTCACATACATACATATTAATGATTTTCATTTGTTTCAACACTCTACAATAACCAAACATGCTACATAAAACTCATACACCAACTTTAACACAACACACACATACACGGCCAAACCACCATACACACGGCTTCAACTTCAAATACAAAACTTTCATGAATTTCATCCATAACAACATACAACAACACACATGAACCTTTCATAACTCATAAAAACAAGATTAAACTTACCTTTCTTCACAAATCCTCAACTTGTCCAAAGTTGGCCAAGGATGAAAACGAACAATCCAACGCTTGAAACAACACCTCCACGTTACTAAGCACCCTCAAATTAGTAGATTTGCTTAGGAGAAATAATTTTGGGAAGGCTTGATCTTGGTCTTGGTTTTTCCTTTTCTTGGCCGAATAGGTGGTTGCTCTCTAATGTTCTTGGTTTTTTTTTTCTAAGGGAGAAGATGATGGAATAAGATGACTTTGTCATCTTTTTAAATTTCAAATAATGGCCAACCATGTGGCCATGGCCCACTCAAAGGTGGCCGGCCACATGGCAATATTTCACTCCCTCTCTTTCTTTCAATAATGGCCAACTTCCACAATTTCCACTTTTGGTCCCGAAGTTTCTTTGATGATTCCATACCAATAACGTCATACACACTTAGGTCTTACGACAAAATCGAAGGTCACACGTCTCGACTTCGTAACCCGGAATGGTCTTAATCCTAACTTTTCATAGTTAACCCGAATCGTCCCGTCGTTCAAAATACGGGATGTAACATCCTTCCCCCCTTTGGAACATTCGTCCTCGAATGTTCAACTAGTCTTATAAGGTCGCATAAGTGTTATATCCCGTGTTTTCGTCTATTCGAAAAATTTGGAAAATTGTGACTTGTATGTTGTAAGGCCATATTTTGATTTTAATATGTATATGTGACAATTATGAAAAGCATTGTGGTAGGAACATCGGAGGAGGCCAAGGGCAAAATTGGAATTTTAGAAATTAGTTTTGGGAATTATAAAATACGATTCATAAGTTATTGGGCTCAAAAATTGAATTGTAAGTGAGGCCCAAAAAGGGGTGTATGGCCGGCCACATTAGGCCATGATCCAAGCCCAATTTTATTTGGTCATGTGCTTGGTCATGTGACCAAGCACTTCAACTTCATATACCATAGAAGACTTAAGAAATTAGAGATAAGAACAAAAAAAAAAAAAGAAGGAGAAAAAGAAGACCATTTCGGGTTTGAGGTGCAAAAAATAGCCACCATAAATATTGTTCTAAAAATTCAATTCTTGTTGTTTTCCTCCTAAGTCAAGGTTCCTTTGCATCTTGGTATAGTTGGTTTGGAGTGGGAAGTATTAGATTCCTCAAAGTGAACACAAGTTCAAGTGAAGAAGACTTGAAGAAAAGGTAAAAATTTCTACCTTTTTATTGTGTTATGAAGTTTTGATTGTGTTGTAGTATATAGAAATGTGTTGAATGTATGGAAAAAATGGAAGTTTGCAATGTGGGTTTGGTAGATGGCTTGTAGCCGTGTGTATATGTATGTTGTATAGCCAAGTTGTGTTGAATTTATGTTATATTCTAGTTGTAATTGTGATAAATGCATATGGGAATTGAAAGTTGGATGAATTTAGTTGATATGGAAAAATAAGCATATGGCCGTGTAGTATATGTGGCTTGGGAATGAAATGGATCAAGTTTGTTTAGTGTATTGGAGTGTTGTTGTAATGCTTGGCATGGAAATGAAGGTAGAATGATATAAGATTGTATTGAATTGGAATGTAAACACTTATGTCGTTTTAGTATGATTTTCCGACATTAAGGAAATGAAGTTGTTTGGTTGTGAATTAAGATGATCATTGATGAATTCGGAAGTTGGAAACTTGTTATGAAATTGTATGCCAAAGGTCTGGTGTTTTGCATAAGTTATGATTTTGGCGGAAAGTTGTATATTATGTATATCGAGTGTATATCTTAAGGAAAATGATACGAAATGTCTCTAAATCTATATTGTGATGATCTTGAGTGATAATGGATGTGAAATCATGATGTTGGTTCGAAGTTTGGGTTGAATTGAAGATTATGTCAACTTGTGAGAAAAATAACTAGTTGAAGGGTATTTGCGTTTTTAATGTTTATTGTTGATATTGATGTTGTCGTTTGGGTTGTTGTTGATGAATTGTAGCCGAGTTGAATTCTCGGGGTGCTATATGTATAGGGGAAGTGCTGCCGAAATTTCGGTAGCCAAATATGCATTAAGTTGGAACTTTGGTATTCATAGCTTACAATTGGTAAACTTGACCAATTGCAGTTTTTCGACGAAACGGGAAGTGAGTCTGGAAAGGCTTAAGGAGCGTGAAAGGTATGTAAAGCTATCCCATTTCTTCTGTTGGCATGTCCTAGGTATACTAGATCGATATTGGAGCCTCGGGAGCAATTTTGTTCCTTGAAATCCGAAATGGAAATCGAGTACTATTCATTCAATTGAATTGAGCTATAAAACACATATTTTGTTGGAAAGTGCCTATATGTTCAAGTCTTTATAAATGTAATCGATTTGCTTCGAAACCTTCATGTATGGTTCCATAGACCCCGAATGTCCGCGGTTCGTGTCCGCCACCTCGACTTGACCCGAGGTGGGCCCGCTAACTCCGAGACTCTTTTGTTTGCTCTATTAGTTTCATTTTTGTACGAAATAAAGGGAGGACTTTTGCCATAAGTTTGAAAGCTTCTGAATGTAAACGACACTAAATTTTTCTGAAAAAATAGTTTATGAAGTATTTTCGAAAGTGTCATAAATCTAAGGGCTCACATCCTTTGTTTATTAATCCCGATAGACCCAATAATTACTCTGAGCCTTGTGATCTTAATACGAGTATGGATATGTATTTATTTGCCGAGTTTTGGAATTTAATTGGATATATGCATATAGTTCCATTTTGAATCATAATTTTCATGTTGGTGATACTTTTGTGAAATAAACCCCGCTTTGATTAATTGTTTGAACTATTTTGATTAATGAGCCAACATATGATTTTATCAAGTTTGTAAAAGTATTTCGATATATATATATATATTGCATTGTTTGCTCACGACTCCGCTCGTGCCCTTATTATGACTTCGTTCACCGGTTCCCGGGCCGGTTTGTGATCGTGCGCACCATGATAAAATTCGGCAGTATCTTTGTGTTACGGTTCCCGAGACCTCGCCATAGGGCCGGGTTCCGTTTATGGAGTTATCTTTGTGATATGGCTTATGATATATTTGATGATATGATTTGTATGATGATGTGATGTATTTGGAGATGTACGGAGATTTGAAACCTTCCGGAGTTATGCTGTGAGTGGCACCAGCGTCGGAGTGGTGACCACATTCCTGAGCGTTACGCATGATTTCGATTTGCATTATATGTACATGTTTTCAATACAGGTTTGGTACACTGATTCGGTATTTTCTCTCCTTATACTTTTACTTCAGCTATGATTTGGATTCCTGCACTTTATGCTTTACATACTCAGTACATCTTTCGTACTGACCCCCTTTCTTCGGGGGCTGCGTTTCATGCCCGCAGGTACAGCGGTTCGCGATCTGCCAGTGTAGGCCACACATTCTGCTATTACAGAGCGCTCCTTTTGATCCGGAGCCCATATGTGGGTACATATCTTTCATGATATATATATATGTGTGATTCTGTAAATTTGACTATTTGGGGGTACGGCGGGGCCCTGTCCCGTCATATGATTTCGTTATGATTTGTAGAGGCCTGTAGTCATCTGTGTGGGTCGTGGGTCCTATGTATGTTCGATTTGCTTATGACTTGCGTCTTAATGCGGTCCCGCCTGTTATGGTGGCTATAATGGCCCTTATGTTTGTATATGTATGTATGTTCGGCGATGTATATCCCGCCGCTCTTCTGACTTTGATATGACACTTTTGTATGCGCGACCGCTTAAGATAGCATTTATTTTCACTACTGCTAAAAATGATAAGTATGATATTTGAACTAAGCTATATTATGATGATTTGATATGACAGCCTGTTTGGGTGTCCAAATAGGGCGCCAGTCACGGCCCACGGGGCTGGGTCGTGACAATAAGGACCTCGGGGAAGATTCCCGTTATTACCATAACACATAGCCGTACCAGCCAATCATACTCTTTCCTTCCTTCTTTATCTTATTGCTAACTTTAATTCGAACTCTTCTGCTGCTCCTTGGCTTAGATTTCGTCTTTCAGCTTTCCAATCACACATTATGCTGCAATCTTAGCCTCTCATCTGCCACTTACACCTGAATTTACAAGATCTCCGGAAAACTTCCCAGGGGGTCACCCATCCTGAATTTGCTCTCACCCCGGCACGCTTAACCTCGGAACTCCAATGAAATACGATGCTCTAACTCCAATATAATCGCGTCCACCCCATCACATGACTTCTCATCACCTAACTGAGTAAATCGAAGCTCTAACGCATTTCCAAACGCTCTCATAACACACTTACTATTTTAGCCCTCTCCAAACCTCGACACTAACTTCTCACCTACGGACACACTTCCCATTCCGATACCCAAATTCTCTATGGCAACAAACATACCTTTACACGCGTGCTTGCAACTTCCAACATCGCTAGTCACTTTCTCGCTATCAACGCCATTCTTATGCCGAAATCAAAGATCAAAGTAAGGAATCTCATTTCCTATGACTTGGCTCTATGGCACAATCTAGGATCAGAAAGAAAGATGACACCCTAGATGCCCCGTAGCTTCCTGCTTATAGATGTGGTGCACAACACACCGATAAACAAGACTCTACGAGACACGGTCTGTAGACAATCCGAGGACGAACTGCTCTGATACCACTTTTGTCACGACCCAACCCCGTAGGCCGTGACTAGTGCCCGAGTGGGGCACCCAAACGCATTCATCAAACTTGAATCACACACAGCTGACTTACGCGCATACAAATATCAAACGCTGTCTCAAACACATCTCAAACTCAAACACAAATGTATCGAAAGCCGACAAGGCTAACAGGTGGCGCATCGGCCCCAAAACATATAATATACAAACACACCTGTACAAGGTAGGCACACAACCCACATATCCGTCTGGACCTCTGACTCATATGACGGGACAGCCCCCGAACACACGCACACACACATATGCAACGAACGAGTATATACCAAGATGTAAGCTCGAAATGAAAGTGAGCACTCCAACACAACAGCAGATAGCCCTAAATGAATCATCAAAACTTCGGGCATGAAACGCACCTCGAAGAAAGGTGTCACAATATGTACTGAGTATGCAAAGCAGGAAATACAGTAAATAAAATCTGAGTCACACACACTCGAAACGAAGTACCGAAAGTAAGTACCTTTCCAAAATGCCAAATGTTTATTTTCAAAATACAAAGCATGCATAGGGCAACGGGAAATATGGTCGCCCGCCGTCGATGGCGCCATAACACAGCATAACACCGAGAAGGTTTCAAATCTCCGTACAACCCCAAACTCAACACATCATCACAACACATCGCAAGCCATATCACAAAGATAACTCCATAAACGGAACCCGGCCCTATGGCGAGGTCTCGGGGAACCGTAACACAAGATAACACCGGAATATATCGTCACACCCCGATTTCCGACAGGGTGTGATGGGCACCCGACCCTTACCCAGGGCCGAGCGAACCCGCAGACTCTCATAATACTCATAGCCATACTGGGCCCACAAAGCATAACATAAGCACAGGGTGAAATTTTTTTCGGAAAACACACATGCCTTTCATCTTTTCAAATCAAACAGAATTCGTAACCATAGCGAATCTGTAAACACATGAGGTTCATAACACAATGCGTACTGATACATAGGCTTACATAGCCGTTTACAAGCGAATATTTCATACACACGACATCGTTCCGCAAAGTCTCTAACATAACTCCGAATACCGTACAAAGCATTTCGACTCAAAGACTCGGGAGGAAACGGGAGCTCGCTAACCCGGTACCGAACATCTTTCGCTAACATCATCCGCTCATCTCAGGGTACTGCGCGGCATGAAACGCAGCCCCCGAAGAAAGGGGGGGTCAGTACGGAATATGTACTGAGTATGCAAAGCAGAAAATACAGAAAACGAAATAAAGTGTACCAAACGCGAGCATAATAGTCCAAATACCAACGTTCTTCCATCTGACCTCCAAGTCATACATACACAAATCATACACACATACCGCGGCCAGGAACCCAACGGTAATATCACGTACATGCATACACACATATACCGCGGCCAGGAACCCAGCGGCTAATATCATAAATATATAAGTATACCGCGGCCAGGAACCCAGCGGTTAATGTCACAATTATACAAGTATACCGCGGCCAGGAACCCAGCGGTTAATGTCACAAATATATAAATATACACACACACATACATACATACCGCGGTCAAGAATCCAGCGGTCACGTCACAGCCCGCGGTCAAGTATCCAGCGGACGATATCACACGTACACATGCCGCGGCCAAGTATCCAGCGGTCATGGCACAGCCCGCGGTCAAGTATCCAGCGGACAATATCACACATACCGGCCCGGGACTCGGCGAAAGAGGTAATAACAATACACACGAGCAGAATCGTAAGTGACCATACGTATATAATTTCTTTTATTACAAACTCAACGAACAACCAAGGCACACCATCCCTTTAAAACCAAGACAATAGTTAAATCAAAGTTCCTTTTCGAACATTATTCGAAAACATATCAAACTGGACTTCAGAGATCATAATCACGTATCAAGGTCACATGCATATGAGTAAATAAATAATTAAGTTGCCTTCCAAATTCGATGGCCAAATATATTTACTAACATCGCAAGTGCGAAACAAGTTTCGGGTTTATCGAAATTAGTATACAATAGTTACAATCTTCTGAAATCATTCTTATGAGTCAAAATGCATTATCAAACTCAATGAGGTAGTTAAAATAACTATTTTATAGCAATCGGAGCGATAGTCAAAAGTTCTCTTCTCAAGATCACACAACATACCAACCAGGGCGACAGGAGGAGATCCCGAAATGCGTGGGCCCCACCTAGGTCAAACCGAGGTGGCATACGTAATTTTACGAACATTAAACCCTATGGAAGCATCCAGGAAAATTCCAGAGCAATCCGAGTTCGTTTAAGAAAATTACGGGAGTTTTAACATCTTTCCAACAAACATGTGAGATATAGTTCAATTATCTTTGAATGAATAGTACCAAGGATCAAACTCGGATTTTCGTGAGCGAAAATGCCCCCGAGACTCGAATTCAAGCCTAATACATCTAAGACATGCCAAAAGAAGGAAAGGGTGAGCTTTACATACCTTTTCCGCATCCTACACGTCCCCAAAATCAAGGCTCAAGTTCGCCAAAATCTACAATTTGGTCACAATTACCAAATGTTAATTGTAAGGCTTTGAGACTTCAATTTCAACCAATACTTGTCCATAAAAATTTGGGCAGCACCTCCCCCTATACATACAACATCCCCGAAATCCAAACTTGGCCAAAACAACAACAACCAAACCAACAATAATATAATTAACATTAACCATCGACTAGAAACGCATTCTAGCGTACTTAGTCTTATTTTCCAAATAGTACAACAACCCCCAATCTAACTTGCATTTTCAAATCAATGTCGATGTTTTCATATTCATTTGTTACTCAAGATCATTCCAATACAATTCAAAGTCATTTCATATCATTCTTACAAAATATTCACAATTATGCAAAATATACAAACTTTCCGCCAAAACATAATTCATTCAAGACTTCTACATATTCAACATACATCTTCACAACTCATTTCCATCTTCCTATTTCATCAACCATTATCAAAATTTGCACCTTAAAACTTCATTAAGCTCATTAAAATCTTATTTGCAATATAAAATCCACAACACAACAACTAACATAATAAATAAAATTAACTCATTTGCCTCCATATTACACCACAACTACACGGCTAACACACACACACAACACTCACGGCCAAAATCATTCAACTTCCATTCTCAACATAACATTCACCACAACAACAACCAAATACTAAGTAAAATAATTAAATCATCATGCCTACACACACACATAGGTGCACGGCCACAACATGCTTTTACTCTCCCATGAACTTCATCCACTTTTGCCTACTACAACATGCAAAATCATCCATAGCATACAAGAAAAGAATTTAGCCTTACCTTTTCCTCACTTCTTCACTTGGTCAAAGCTTCCAACTTGCAAGAATATGAATTTTTCTTGTTCCACTAACCACTCCAACTTGCTAGGGATCCTTCACTTAGTAGGTAATGATTTTTAAAAGAATTTTTCCCAAGTTTCTTGTGAATCCTTGTCATGGCCGAATGGCCTTAGGAATTTTCTCCTTCTTTTTTTGTTCTTCAAGTCTTGAAATTTCTAGAGGATCTTATGAATAAGATGACTAATTAGTCATCTTTTGAACTTATTTATTTAATCCACATGGGCCTTGGGCCATAGCCATGGCCGGTTGGGCCTCCTAATTTTTGTTAAAATTTCCAAGCCCAATCAATTCATAGCTAGTTCTTGTAGTTCATGAAAAATTATTTCTCATTTCCAAATTTACCCTTAGCCTTCCTCCATATTTCTACGGGTCGTATTGGCGAATTTCCCTTTTCGCCCTTAGCCTTTCTTAATATTTCACATTCAATATTTCCTTAGACATCACATGCACCTTAAGTAAGATCCATCTAAAGCCTTATTTCTTACCATTCCGAATTATCTCCAATTTTTCCGAATACGCACAAAATGCGAAATATAACACCAACCTTACTCTTAACACTTCATACCATCGAAAGATGAATATACGACTTATGCTTTAAGGCAAAATCAACAAAATCGGAAATTGAAAGTCTTGTCTTTAACTCGTCGCAAACGACTTAAAATATTCCGACATACAAAATATTCCGACATAAAATATTCCATTCAATTCATATAACTTTCAAACGATTCAATCAATATACTACTTCGTCCGACACTTTACAATTTCAACAAAAACAATAACAACTTAATTCCTTCTTTCAAATTCATAAACTACATCCACACTTCCATATATCAACAACATTACTTCCATAAATTCAAGAAAACATATTGAAATCACATGGAACTCCAAATCAGCCCATACTCACGGCCATAACATCAACATGCATAATTTCCATGAAGTCCATTCATTTCTACATGCCAAACATACACAAACCATCTATAATACATACTCCAAACATGCTAAATAAATTAGTTTCTCACTTCCATATCATACAACACATACACGGCCACACCATACCATACCATAATTTCATGAACTTCATTCTCTTTTACATATCACAACATACATAAACACCTATAAACCATGTAGAAAAGGATAGAACCTCACCTACTTCTCCTCCCTTCATCTTCTCGGCTAGGCTTGTAGTTTGTGGAAACGAACGCGTCTCTTGTGTTACACCTCGCATTTTTGCACATTTGCATATCCCGAGTTAATGGCGAGAAGTCAAGGACAAGACTATGTTCTAGAATTATTTTAATGCATTAGTAGGTTATGAGCATTATTTATGGACGTTGGTAGTATGGAAATAATGAGAAAGGTTAAGAGTAAAAAGGAAAATTCGGAAAAGGGTTCATGGGAATATTATGGAAGGCTAAGGGCAAAATGGGAATTTCACAAGAAGTCTTGAAAAAATTCTTGGAGGATGCCATGTGGCCGAATGGTGTGCCATATTTTATTAAATGGGGGTTAATTGTAAATTATGAAAATTGCATGGACCAAACTTGCTTAAGAAGACACTTAGTCTTCTTTGTTGATTTTCAAGAAATTTCAAGAAAAAGAGAGGAAAAATCTAGAGAAGTGGAGAGAGGGGGCATGTGCCCCTCACATGCATGCAATATATATATAAACATGTGTGTGTGGTCATCTTTTTAATTCAAGAAAGTGGAAGAGAAAGAGAACAAACAAAAAAAAAAAAAAAAAGAGAGAAGGTGGACGGCCAAGAGGGGCTGGCCGAACCAGCCCCTAAAATTGATCAAGAAAAATCTGTTTTTCCTAGCTTTCATACATTGGAGAGTCCCCTACGACGTGGGGAAGTTGTTGGAACGAGAAAACCATCCGTTCTTGCGAAGGAAGCACTAGCCGAGGAAGAGGTAAGGTGAAGAAGATGATGTTCAATTCTTATTCTCTTATGTTATGTGTGCTATGGACGTTTGAATAGGTTGTGGTGTGTTGAAATGGACGAAATTCATGATGTTGTGTATGCATAGGTGTGGCCGAAAATATGTAGTAAGGTGTAGAAGTGTAGAACTAATTTTATTTAGTGTTGGTTGATGTTGTTGTGAATGGTTTGTGCATGTTATAGTAGGTAAACATAAATGAACTTTATGGAAATACAAAGGTGGAAGGGCAGCCGTGTAGGTGTAGTGTATGTGTGTTATGTTGGAGTAAGGAATTAATTATGTTCAACATGTTTGTGTGTTGTTGTAATGCGTGGAAAATGAATGAAACTCATGAAATTGTATGTTTGGAGGTTGGCCGTGTGTGGGCTGGTTTGGGGCTGCCTTGTTGGACCAATTTTATGTAATATTTGGTTGTTGTTTATGAATTGGGAAGAAAGAAATGTATTGTTATTATTCTTATTGATTTGGAAGGTGTTGGGCGAAGTAGTATGTTGATTGAATCGTTTTGAAAGTCATATGAATTGAATATGAATGGAATGTTGTTAGTAAGATTGTTGACATTATTGTTGATATTGTGGCCGAGTTCCATTCTCGGGTTGTTGTTGTTATCAAAATTGGGCCGAGCCATATTCTCGGGACGGTGTATTTACAGAGGAAATGCTGCCGAAATTTCGGTAGGCAAGTGTACCTTAAGATTCAATCACTAAAGGCTTCTAACCAAGATTTGGTAAATGTGACCATTTGTAGATTTTTGGCGGATTTGGAGCTCGAATTTGGAGAAGCATAAGAAGCGGAAAAGGTATGTAAGGCCTCACTTTCTTTCTTTGGCATGTCTTAGATGTTATAGGCTTGAATACGTGTCTCGGGGACTTCCTAACTCTAGAAATCCGAGGTTGAAAAATAGTCACTATTCATTCAAAAGAACATTGAACCAAAAGAGCATCGAAAGGTGTAAGAAAGGTCGAAACACCCTAGTACGTGCAAGAATAAGACCCGATCACTCTAAGGCTTTCATAAGCAATACTATGAAACGTATTACATATGAAAATTGTCTACGCCGCCTCATTCGACCGAGGCGGGCCCACTATTCCCGAATTCTTTCTTATTGTCCCCTTTGACTTATTTTCATTCTATAGTTAAGAAAAGTTTTTGGTTATTATTTTAACTACTAAAGCATAATTGTTTTAACTAATCCCTCGATTCCAAAACATGATTTTCCTTCCTAAAAGTTTACAAGTGTTTTCCAAAATATTCTTTCTCTTCAAAAACCAAGTTTTACAATATTGCCATTTTCCAAAATATACATTTTTCTTTAAAAAAAAACTAAGTTCTATAATGTTGCCAATTTTTATGACCTGAACAACGACTAAAATCCTACGATGACTATGAATCTAGGATGCCTATGACCCTATGAATACTATGATCCTATGACGACTACGATCCTATGAAGACGTGATCCTATGACTACTACGATTCTATGATACCTATGATTCTATGGTGACTATGATTCCCCTTACCTATGATTCTACGATGTCAGCTATGCCATGTCTATAACCCGATATGCTATGACACGTTCTATGTTGATATTCTCGCCTTATGATCATCGTCCCTTCAAGGTGAGACAAAGCGACCATGATTACTCCATAAAGCAATCGGAGGGTTCCGACCTTACGTCACTCCGATAAGTACCTGACTTTTCTTGGGCTCCCCTGCATGCTATGATATATATATATATATATGTATAAAAATGTATTTGGGGAAAAAGCGGGAAAAAGGGCGAGCGCTATAGGCGCTGGGTTATACTCACGGTGCATGTATCCGTACTTGACTTGATATCATCCCGGACGCGGGATGCCCGGACGCGGGAATTATACTATGTGGGCAGGCCGATATATTCGGTACTATGATATACTATGCTATGCTATGATACTATGGTATACTATGCCATGCTATGATACTATGATATACTATGCTATGCTATGATACTATGGTATACTATGCCATGCTATGATACTATGATATACTATGCTATGCTATGATACTATGGTATACTATGCCATGCTATGATACTATGATATACTATGCTATGCTATGATACTATGATATACTATGCTATGCTATGATACATTATGATACGATATAAATTCTACTTTCTATGCCTATGAAAAGAAATGCTTTGTTTTCAAAAAAATACAACAAGCATGCATGATATCCGCCCTGAAAAGGGTGTTCCTATGCACAGGTTATATTCTTGATCTCACGATACGATATCCTGTTTTATTCACGTTTATATTCCTTACTATGTTATTATTCATGTCTTACATACTCAGTACATCGCTCGTACTGACCCCTCTTCTTCGGGGGGCTGCGTTTCATGCCGCGCAGGTACACCCAGACGACGCAAAGTTAGCATAGAAGATGTTCCAGCGAAGTTGGCGAACTCCGTTTGCTCTGGAGTGTAGCCGAGTCAGCGCGCACGTGCTATGATATCTGATTACAGTTAGAGACTTTGCAGACAGAGTCGTGGGTCTAAGGTGTCAGTTTTAAAAAGAGTTTCACCGGTTGACGTGTTTTATTATACAGAGCTCTCATATTTTCAAGCTGTATTTACTTTGAGAAATGACGAAAAGATTTTCAACAAGAAAAAAAAAATTACTATGTATTTTACTTCATTTTGTCTTAAGAATCCAAGAGTTCATATAGGTAATAAGAGTTAGCGGGTTCGCTCGGCTCCGTACACGGGGTCGGGTGCCCATCACACCCTAGTGAAGTCGGGTGTGACAAAGTGGTATCAGAGCAGGTCGGTCCAAGGGTTGTCTGCAAAGTCGTGTCCGGTAGAGTCCTGTTTATGGGTGTGAAGCCGGCCACATTTATAAACGAGGAGGCGCGGGGCATTTAGGAACTGTTGACCTTCTTTCGTCCTATGATCGTGCGATAGAGCCAAGACATAGGAAATAAGATTCCTTATATTAATCGTCGATTCCCGTAGGCGCCCAGTATCGGTGGAAAAAGGCGAGGAATGATATGGAGATCAAAAGAGGTGAAGCTGGATTAATATACTTGTTCTATTACGTGGAGCTGGGCGCCAGACAGGAAATAGCCATACATGCAGGCGAAAGGTGAACATCAGGAGTTAAAAAAAGGGGGCAAAACGGTCATTATAGAAGAAAGGACGTATTACGAAGATATCTCGGAAATTGTAAAGCTCTGGTTGGCTTCAGACCGCGTAGTAGAGGCCATGTGAAAAAGTGGACGTGAAAATATCGACAATAAGGCACCGAATTCCGGTGAAGTTTTTGGGTTAAGCGTGCCTGGTGGGAGCAATTCTAGGATGGGTGACCCACGGGAAGTTTATAAGAAATTCTACATATTCGAACATCGAGACAATGGTGAGGCTGGAGCAACCTAAGGAAAACTAGAGTGTATGGAATAATTGGAGATCGTAAGAAGACGCGTAGGACAAGACAGACTTGCTCGGCGAAAAAACAGGAAGTACATCATAGCCCTAGAATTAGGATAGGCTTGAACAGCGTTTGGACGTATTTTGTGGGCTACAAATGAAACCCCCTTCATGGAAATAAGTCAGGGAGACCGGGAAACCGATAATGAGTGGATAGAAGTCTGGATAATGTTTAAGGTACTATGAGAAGTTCGCACAAACTTTGAGTAGTGCGACGCCAGGAAATGGACGCATATAAAAGAAAGAGTATGACACAAAAGAACGGTATTAGATAGCTTAAGAGCTAAGATGAAGGATGGAAAATAACTTCGAAAAGGAGCTCCCCGAGGTGCCTATGCGACAGTAAGACTAGTTGAACATTCGAGGACGAATGTTCCAAAAGGGGGAAGGATGTTACACCTCGCATTTTTGCACATTTGCATATCCCGAGTTAATGGCGAGAAGTCAAGGACAAGACTATGTTCTAGAATTATTTTAATGCATTAGTAGGTTATGAGCATTATTTATGGACGTTGGTAGTATGGAAATAATGAGAAAGGTTAAGAGTAAAAAGGAAAATTCGGAAAAGGGTTCATGGGAATATTATGGAAGGCTAAGGGCAAAATGGGAATTTCACAAGAAGTCTTGAAAAAATTCTTGGAGGATGCCATGTGGCCGAATGGTGTGCCATATTTTATTAAATGGGGGTTAATTGTAAATTATGAAAATTGCATGGACCAAACTTGCTTAAGAAGACACTTAGTCTTCTTTGTTGATTTTCAAGAAATTTCAAGAAAAAGAGAGGAAAAATCTAGAGAAGTGGAGAGAGGGGGCATGTGCCCCTCACATGCATGCAATATATATATAAACATGTGTGTGTGGTCATCTTTTTAATTCAAGAAAGTGGAAGAGAAAGAGAACAAACAAAACAAAAAAAAAAAAGAGAAGGTGGACGGCCAAGAGGGGCTGGCCGAACCAGCCCCTAAAATTGATCAAGAAAAATCTGTTTTTCCTAGCTTTCATACTAATTGGAGAGTCCCCTACGACGTGGGGAAGTTGTTGGAACGAGAAAACCATCCGTTCTTGCGAAGGAAGCACTAGCCGAGGAAGAGGTAAGGTGAAGAAGATGATGTTCAATTCTTATTCTCTTATGTTATGTGTGCTATGGACGTTTGAATAGGTTGTGGTGTGTTGAAATGGACGAAATTCATGATGTTGTGTATGCATAGGTGTGGCCGAAAATATGTAGTAAGGTGTAGAAGTGTAGAACTAATTTTATTTAGTGTTGGTTGATGTTGTTGTGAATGGTTTGTGCATGTTATAGTAGGTAAACATAAATGAACTTCATGGAAATACAAAGGTGGAAGGGCAGCCGTGTAGGTGTAGTGTATGTGTGTTATGTTGGAGTAAGGAATTAATTATGTTCAACATGTTTGTGTGTTGTTGTAATGCGTGGAAAATGAATGAAACTCATGAAATTGTATGTTTGGAGGTTGGCCGTGTGTGGGCTGGTTTGGGGCTGCCTTGTTGGACCAATTTTATGTAATATTTGGTTGTTGTTTATGAATTGGGAAGAAAGAAATGTATTGTTATTATTCTTATTGATTTGGAAGGTGTTGGGCGAAGTAGTATGTTGATTGAATCGTTTTGAAAGTCATATGAATTGAATATGAATGGAATGTTGTTAGTAAGATTGTTGACATTATTGTTGATATTGTGGCCGAGTTCCATTCTCGGGTTGTTGTTGTTATCAAAATTGGGCCGAGCCATATTCTCGGGACGGTGTATTTACAGAGGAAATGCTGCCGAAATTTCGGTAGGCAAGTGTACCTTAAGATTCAATCACTAAAGGCTTCTAACCAAGATTTGGTAAATGTGACCATTTGTAGATTTTTGGCGGATTTGGAGCTCGAATTTGGAGAAGCATAAGAAGCGGAAAAGGTATGTAAGGCCTCACTTTCTTTCTTTGGCATGTCTTAGATGTTATAGGCTTGAATACGTGTCCCGGGGACTTCCCCGGAACTCTAGAAATCCGAGGTTGAAAAATAGTCACTATTCATTCATGAACATTGAATTAAAAGAGCCCGAAAGGTGTAAGAAAGGTCGAAACACCCTAGTACGTGCAAGAATAAGATTCCGATCACTCTAAGGCCATCTCAATACTATGAAACGTAATACATGAAAATTGTCTACGCCGCCTCATTCGACCGAGGTAGGCCCACTATTCCCGAATTCTTCTTATTGTTTCATTTGACTTATTTTCATTCTATAGTTAAGAAAAGTTTTTGGTTATCTTTTTAACTACTAAAGCATAATTGTTTTAACTAATCCTCGATTCCAAAACATGATTTTCCTTCCTAAAAGTTTACAAGTGTTTTCCAAAATATTCTTTCTCTTCAAAAACCAAGTTTTACAATATTGCCATTTTCCAAAATATACATTTTTCTTAAAAAAAAAAACTAAGTTCTATAATGTTGCCAATTTTTATGACCTAAACAACGACTAAAATCCTACGATGACTATGAATCTAGGATGCCTATGACCCTATGAATACTATGATCCTATGACGACTACGATCCTATGAAGACTGTGATCCTATGACTACTACGATTCTATGATACCTATGATTCTATGGTGACTATGATTCCCTCTTACCTATGATTCTACGATGTCAGCTATGCCATGTCTATAACCCGATATGCTATGACACGTTCTATGTTGATATTCTCGCCTTATGATCATCGTCCCTTCAAGGTGAGACAAAGCGACCATGATTACTCCATAAAGCAATCGGAGGGTTCCGACCTTACGTCACTCCGATAAGTACCTGACTTTTCTTGGGCTCCCCGCATGCTATGATATATATATATATATATATATATAAAAATGTATTTGGGGAAAAGGGAAAAAAAGCGCTATAGGCGCTGGGTTATACTCACGGTGCATGTATCCGTACTTGACTTGATATCATCCCGGACGCGGGATGCCCGGACGCGGAATTATACTATGTGGCCGATATATTCGGTACTATGATATACTATGCTATGCTATGATACTATGGTATACTATGCCATGCTATGATACTATGATATACTATGCTATGCTATGATACTATGGTATACTATGCCATGCTATGATACTATGATATACTATGCTATGCTATGATACTATGATATACTATGCTATGCTATGATACTATGATATACTATGCTATGCTATGATACTATGATATACTATGCTATGCTATGATACATTATGATACGATATAAATTCTACTTTCTATGCCTATGAAAAGAAATGCTTTGTTTTCAAAAAATACAACAAGCATGCATGATATCCGCCCGAAAAGGGTGTTCCTATGCACAGGTTATATTCTTGATCTCACGATACGATATCCTGTTTTATTCACGTTTATATTCCTTACTATGTTATTATTCATGTCTTACATACTCAGTACATCGCTCGTACTGACCCCTCTTCTTCGGGGGGCTGCGTTTCATGCCGCGCAGGTACACCCAGACGACGCAAAGTTAGCATAGAAGATGTTCAGCGAAGTTGGCGAACTCCGTTTGCTCTGGAGTGTAGCCGAGTCAGCGCGCACGTGCTATGATATCTGATTACAGTTAGAGACTTTGCAGACAGAGTCGTGGGTCTAAGGTGTCAGCTTTAAAAAGAGTTTCACCGGTTGACGTGTTTTATTATACAGAGCTCTCATATTTTCAAGCTGTATTTACTTTGAGAAATGACGAAAAGATTTTCAACAAGAAAAAAAATTACTATGTATTTTACTTCATTTTGTCTTAAGAATCCAAGAGTTCATATAGGTAATAAGAGTTAGCGGGTTCGCTCGGCTCCGTACACGGGGTCGGGTGCCCATCACACCCTAGTGAAGTCGGGTGTGACATCTTGCTCCAACAACTACTCCATAACGACGAGGGCCTTCCAACTAGCGGGAGAAACATGAAGAAAGAATTTTCCATGATCAACTTAGGGGCTGGTTCGGCCAGCCCTATGCCGCCCCTTTTTTTTTTTTTTTTTTTTCCTTTCTTTCCTCTCCCCTTCTCTTAAATTTTCTAAGACCAAATGATAATTTGTCTTGTTTCTTTCAAGACTTATACATATATATATATACATAATTAGTGGCATGTGAGGGGCACATGCCCCTCTCTAGATTTTTCTTGATTTTTCTCCCTTCTTCTTGAATTCTTTTTCTAAATAAAAGATGACTTAATTTGTCATCTTCTTTTTCCCCCCTTTTTTGAAAAATTCGGCCACATGGCCATTCCATGGAATTCTCAAGACTTTGTGTAAAATTCCCGTTTTACCCTTAGCCTTTTACAATATTACCATGATGCCACTTAGCAAATTTCCTTTTTCGCCCTTAATCTTTCTCAACATTTCTATACTACCAATGTCCATAAATAATACTCATAACCTACTTATGCATTAAAATAATTTTGAAACATAGTCTCGTCCTTAACTTTCCACGTCGACTTCGAAATTTCCAAACGTATAAAATACGGGCTATAACATCCTCCCCCCCTTTAGAACATTCGTCCTCGAATGTTCAACTGACCTTATGGGCGTCATAATGCTCTGGGAGGGTTCCTTTTATAGCTACTCTTTCCTTCATGCCCGTCTCTTATTGTCGTAATGAAACCATTTTGGCCTTTCATGGGTTCTTCTCTTTCTAATATGATCTCCCCCTTTTAAGGGGATCCTTATACCGACAATCCTTTTACAAAGTCTCCGTTTATACCTAGCCCCTCATCTTCCTTCTAACTCCGTGCCTGACATCTCAGAAACTTTTTATCCTAAGTTTTCTCTTACCTTCCGTCTATGTCATCCCCTCGTCCACAGTTTCATTCACTACTAGTCCTTTCACTCCCTTAGTTCGCTTGTTCGTGGTTCTTCCTGAACCGCACGTTGGTGTCGTTACTGTACGTTCATATCTCAAGCGTCTGCTACTTTTGTTCTTGGCACAGAATCCTTCGATACATATATTTTTTTACCAGCAACTAGCCCGCAGACTACTTCCAACCACTGTTCAAGCCTATTCTACTTCTAGGGTTGTGTTGTACTTCCCGTCTTTTACCGAGCCAATTCACCTCGTCTTACGCGTCCTCTTGAGGTTTCTAGCTATCCCATCTACTCTAGTTTTCCTTAGGCTACCCTAACTTCTCACTTGCCTCTTGTATCTCAATTTGTAGAGCTTTTGGTTCACTTCCCAGGGGGTCACCCATCCTGAAATTGCTCCTGCCTGAGCACGCTTAACCCCGAAACTTTGGTGGAATTCGGTACCTTAACACTGATATAATCGCGTCCACTTTCTCATATGGTCGTTATTACATAATCTAAGGCCAGTCGAAGCCTTACAGCTTCCGAAACATTTTCGTACTACGTCCTTTCTTTTACAATGACTGTTTTGCCCTTCTCTTTTCCCGACGTCCACCTTCCGCCTGCATGTATGGCTATTTCCAGTCTGGCGCCCAGCTCCTCGTAACAGAACAAGTATATTAATCCAGCCTCACCTCTTTTGACTTCCATATCATTCCTCGCCTTTTTCCGCCGATACTGGGCGCCTACGGGAATCGACGATTAATATAAGGAATCTTATTTCCTATGACTTGGCTCTATCGCACGATCACGGGACGTAAAGAAGGTCAACAATTCCTAAATGCCCCGGCCTCCTCGTTTATAAATGTGGCCGGCTTCACACCCATAAACAGACTCTGCGGACACGACCTTTGCAGACAACCCTTGGACCGACCTGCTCTGATACCACTTTGTCACACCCCGATCTCACTAGGGTGTGATGGGCACCCGACCCCGTAACCGGAGCCGAGCGAACCCACTGACTCTTTCTACGTACTAATTTTTTTTGAAAACTCTACGTCAAGTATACATGACAAGGCTGCTGAAATATTCCTTTGTTGCTTCAAAATCAAATAAAATATGCAACTATACAGAACTTGTATCGTAGTACAAACTGACTCCTGGAACCCACGACTCAGTCTGCAAAGTCTCTAACTGTAATCAGAAATCCTGGCACGTGTACTCTGACTCGGCTACACTCCAGGCCAAGTGGAGCTTACCAACTTCGCTGGAACATCTTCTATATCAATTTCGATCCGTCTGGGTGTACCTGCGTGGCATGAACGCAGCCCCCCGAAGAAGAGGGGTCAGTACGAGCAATGTACTGAGTATGTAAGACATGAATAATAATACGAACAGGAACATAAGTATGAACAACAATATCATGGGATTATGAAATCTGTGATGAGATCAGTGGATAACCTGTACACATGGACGGTGACTGCATAGAAATATAAAGCATACCATAGGTTGACAGAAACCTGTACATGTGCGTGCCGCTGAGGGCGGATACCATGCATGCCTAGCTTCTCTTTTTTGAACACGGTATTTCTTAGTCTTGTACATAGAAAACAGTTACTTTTCGGAAAACGGTACTTTTTGCTTGCGATTCGTACGCCGAATTCATCGGCTCTCCCACCCCCTCCCCAACGGTTGTCCCAAATATATCACGTTATATATATATATATACAACACATAAACGTACGCCGCGTACGGCTCTCCCATATCCCGCGTCCCGGCATCCCGCGTCCGGGATGATAAGCCACCGAATCGGGTGGACACGGTTGTCCCTCCCCATTCCCCACAAATACAATGTATACATAAACATTCATCAACATCAGATATTATATACATTATCATATAAACAGCATGCACGGGAGCCCAAGGAAGGTCATGTGTCTATCGGAGTGACGTAAGGTCGGTGACCTCCGATTACATTATGGATTAACTGGGATCGCTTTGTCTCACCTTGAAGGAACGAGTATTTTAAGGCGAGACTACCAACGGAGAATAGTGCTAGGAGAAAACATAGTATGATATCATGGGCATCATAGACGTCAATTCATAGACCTTGAAATCCGTAGAACATAGTGTCATAGCTAAGAAATAGAGATAAGGGTCAAGAACTAGTTTGTCACCTTCGTATTCACATTGAATCCTTTGCTTAGAAATCTTGGTCGTGGAATCATTTTGGTCATACTTATCGTAGGCACATTCTCTTTTCTACATCTTCGTTATCATTATTGCCATAGAAGTATTCTCACTGGGATAGGTATAGTACTTGTCAGTTGATAACAGAATGAGGATCAAAGGTTTCTTTTGGATTCAGCTTCAAAGTAAGTCAAGCGGAACAATAAGGAAAATCCGGGAAGCAACGGGCCCACCTCGGGTCAAATGAGGCGGCGTACCAATTTACATATGTTACAGGTCATGGCATTGCTTGTGAGGGTTTTAGGTTAGTCGGGTCCTATTTATGCGAGTTCTAGGTGCTTAGGAAGCTTTTCCAACATTTCACACCATTTCTAGTTCAATTCTATTGAATGAATAGTAACTAATTTCAATCTCGTTTTCCTAGGAAAGGAATTATCCCCGAGGCCCGTGTTCCAGCCTACTACATCTAAGACATGCCAAAGAAGAAAGATGAAGTCTTACATACCTCTTTTCGTTCCTTCTGCTACTCCAAATCCACGTTGCAAATTCGCCAGAATCTACATTTTGGTCATGTTTACCAAACTTTGATTAGAGTCTTTCGAAGTCCAATCTTGAATGTACATTTGTCTATAGAAATTTTGGCAGCATTTCCCCTGTAAATGCGCCATCCCCGAGATTCTAACTCGGCCAATTTTAATCAACAACAATCCGGGAATTTAACCCGGCCAAACTATCAACAACAATTCCAACAATTCAATTCAATTAGATTTCATTCAATTCATATAACTTTCAAACGATTCAATCAATATACTACTTCGTCCGACACTTTACAATTTCAACAAAAACAATAACAACTTAATTCCTTCTTTCAAATTCATAAACTACATCCACACTTCCATATATCAACAACATTACTTCCATAAATTCAAGAAAACATATTGAAATCACATGGAACTCCAAATCAGCCCATACTCACGGCCATAACATCAACATGCATAATTTCCATGAAGTCCATTCATTTCTACATGCCAAACATACACAAACCATCTATAATACATACTCCAAACATGCTAAATAAATTAGTTTCTCACTTCCATATCATACAACACATACACGGCCACACCATACCATACCATAATTTCATGAACTTCATTCTCTTTTACATATCACAACATACATAAACACCTATAAACCATGTAGAAAAGGATAGAACCTCACCTACTTCTCCTCCCTTCATCTTCTCGGCTAGGCTTGTAGTTTGTGGAAACGAACGCGTCTCTTGCTCCAACAACTACTCCATAACGACGAGGGCCTTCCAACTAGCGGGAGAAACATGAAGAAAGAATTTTCCATGATCAACTTAGGGGGGGCTGGTTCGGCCAGCCCCTATTGCCGCCCCTTCTCTCTTTTTTTTTTTTTTTCCTTTCTTTCCTCTCCCCTTCTCTTAAATTTTCTAAGACCAAATGATAATTTGTCTTGTTTCTTTCAAGACTTATACATATATATATACATAATTAGTGGCATGTGAGGGGCACATGCCCCTCTCTAGATTTTTCTTGATTTTTTCTCCCTTCTTCTTGAATTCTTTTTCTAAATAAAAGATGACTTAATTTGTCATCTTCTTTTTCCCCCTTTTTTGAAAAAAAATTCGGCCACATGGCCATTCCATGGAATTCTCAAGACTTTGTGTAAAATTCCCGTTTTACCCTTAGCCTTTTACAATATTACCATGATGCCACTTAGCAAATTTCCTTTTTCGCCCTTAATCTTTCTCAACATTTCTATACTACCAATGTCCATAAATAATACTCATAACCTACTTATGCATTAAAATAATTTTGAAACATAGTCTCGTCCTTAACTTTCCACGTCGACTTCGAAATTTCCAAACGTATAAAATACGGGCTATTTGCAAGTTCCATTTATTCCAATTTTGGTCCCAAATTTTCCTAATTGTTCCATACCAACAAATTCATGCACAACTTGTATCTCCAAATAAAATCGAAGGTTAAGAATTCCGACTTTGTATCCCGAAATAGTTTTGTCTCTAACTTATCACAGTTAATCCGAATTGTTTCAATATACAAAAATGCGGGATATAACACATATGTTGATGATTCTCATTCTTTCCTTCACACTACACAACTAAACATGCTACATAGAATCAATTTATCATCTCAACACAACACATACACCTACACGGCCAAACCTCACACACATGGCCTCAACTCCAACATGCTATATTCCATGATTTTCATCCATTTTAACATACTACAACATGTATACAACCTTTATAACATATAAAACATGATTAATTCTTACCTTTCTTCTTCAACTTCACAAATAGGCTAGGGTTTGCAAGGATGAAAACGGATGGTTGGATGACCCGAATAACACTTCCACGCTACTTAGGGACCTCAACTTAGTGGGTTTGCATCAAAGAAATAATTTTTGGATGGCTAAAATTGGACTTGAAATTTCCAAGGGTTGGCCGAATGGTCCCTTATGTTCATCCAAGTTTCTCTTATTTTTTTCTAAGTGTTGGAATGAAGAAAGATGAACACTTAGTCATCTTTTATGCTCCCACACATATTACAAAAGTGTCCATGGCCCACACATGTGTTGGACCAATTAAAATTGGCCACAAAAATGTGTGGGACCATTTGAAGGTCACATGGCCACAAGGCCAAGATTGCATGATTTTCAACTTTCAACAATTCCACTTTTGGTCCCAAATTTTCCTAATTGTTCCATACCAATAAACTCATGAACAACTTGTGTCTCAAAACGAAATCGAAGGTCAAAAGTCTCGACATTGTATCCCGGAATGGTTTTGTCTCTAACCTATCATAGTCAATCCGAATTGTCCCAATGTACAAAATGTGGGATATAACAATTGTCTCATGTTGGGGAAAGGTACAACATCTAAATATTGACACCATACTTATACCAATTCTTGCCAAAACATCATCAACTGGAAGTTTGTGGTGCCAGACCCTCGATAGAAAGAAAGAAATCTTGTATGGTAAGCCCTTAGTCCACATCATTTTAAAACACCAGCTTTCCTGTTTCTTCTGTCTATTAGCCTCCCAAGCAGTACTCACTGTGAATTTGCATGTGCTTGTCAATAACAACCAAGCCTTGTCACTAGTCATCTCCCTATCATTGGTAGTCAACTCGCACCGATATGTTCAACAATTTCGCAGCAAAGTGTGATGCAAAGCATCAAAGTTCCATGTTCCATGTGTCATAACTTCATTCACTTCTTCAATATCTTCATTGAGTTGAAAACCAGCAGGAATCAGCTTAACCAAAGGTCCTATCCTAGTCCAGTTATCAAACCAGAAGCTAGATGAGCCATTCCTAGGCTCCACCAAATGGTATGTTCAATATCATCCCTGGCTTCTAGTATTTTCTTCCAGAGCTGAGATCCTCCCTTCCAGCCTACCAGAATTGGAATTTACCTTTTGCAGTATTTGTTCCACATAAATGTGGACCATAAAGTACAGCTAGTCCTGAACCTCCACCATAGCTTAGCAAAGAGTGCTTTTGAAACATCAAATAGAGATCTGAATCCCATGCCACCTTCTTGTCTTGGATAGCACATATTTAACCAAGAGGCCCAATGTCTATTCCTTTTATCTTCCTTGTTACTCTAATAAAACCTGGCAAATATCCTATGTAACTCTTGAATAGTGTACCTTGTAGGGACCATTGCAGACAACAAATACATTGGCATACTTTGATGAGCACAGCTTTACCTCTAAAAGACATCAACTTGCCTTTCCAGTTCTGGAGCTTGTCTTTCACCTTCTTTATCAGATCATTGTAATATGCTTTCTTCTTTCTGCTATGAAATATTGGGCATCCCAGATACTTGAATGGAAACTCACCTCTTGTAAAACCAGTGATTTGTGCCACATCTTGAACTAGACTCATTGCACAGGTTTTATACATGCAAAAACAACTCTTGTCTCTTTTCATTCTTTTCCCTGAGACAGTCTCATAATTTAGCAAAACTTCCATTATTAATTTCAATGAGTATTTGTCAGCTGAGGAAAAGATTATGGTGTCATCTTCATATGCCAGATGATTTAGATCTGCACTCCATTTAGGCATGCCAAAACCTCTATACATTGGATCATCAAACAAGCTGTTCAAGGCCCTTGTAAGAACTTCTGAAGACAGTATAAATAGTGCTACAGATAGAGGGTCACCTTGTTTGACCCCTCTTGTTGAATGAAAAAATCCATGTAACTGACCACTGATCAGCACAGAATACCAATTGTTAGCTATAAGTCTCCAAATCATATCCACAAAACCATCTGAAAAGCCCATCTTGTGAAGAATTATAATAAAAAACAACCAAGACACCCTATCATAGGCCTTTTCCATATCTAACTTTTTTTTTTTGGTAAACAGCATATTTCATTAATAACCAAAAGTATTACATACAAAACAGTAGCAGTATTTGGACTAACTGCTAGCCTCTATATCCTATCTCTATCTACTATACTTATATCACTGTCAAACTAGTAGACCAAGATCATTACATTCATTACAGTTATGTATCAACTTACGCAAGATACTATGGATATGCATTCAGTCCCTGCAGTGCATCATACCATCTTCTATTAGCTTGGCCTCTAATGTTTAACTGTATCACAATGTCCTTCAGTACCTTAGCTGCCAGTAGACTGCTATTCTGAAATCTTAGCTTGTTCCATTCCCTCCATATAGCATCAACAATCATTGCAAATGCACAGCTGGAAATTTCTGCCAGGCCTGCTCTTTTCTTGGCCAATTTACAAGCCCATTTCACCTCTGTATTCCAATCAGCAATGTTCCTCCGATAACCCATCCACACACATAATCTATACCACATCTGTCTGGTGATAGCACATTCAAAGAACAGGTGTGCAAATGTTTCCCTGTACAGCCCACAAAAAGCACAATCTGGTGGCACCTGGATTCCAAGCTTCATCAGTCTATCAACAGTTGCCAACCTCTGGTGTAAAGCTAACCATAATATGAATTTATATCTGGGATGTATACTAGCTTGCAGGGATAAACTCTTCCATTCAACCTTGGGATGTTGGGGTAGCAGAGTCAAGTACATTTTCCTGATGGCAAAGCCATTTCCAATCAGAGCTGATTTCAGTATTGTTTGCAGTGTTCCATCAGCTACTTGCCCTTGCAACACCAGTTCCCTTGATGCTATTATCTTCCTCACCACCCATGAAGCAGTCTTGGGGATGAGCATAGTTTCTAAGCTGTTATGCTTTATGTAGTAGCTATGTATCCATTGAATCCACGATTTTTCCCTTGCCACGTTCCACCCATTTTAAGATAGCGACTCGTATTTCATAAACATATATTAATGATATTCAGTCCACCAGCAGCATATGGCAAGCAAACATCATTCCAAGCCACTAGAGCCTTTTTTGATATTGAAACAGCCCCTGTCCACAGAAAAGTTCTACAAATCTGCTCAATGACCTTCATAACTTTCTTGGGGATTAAGAATATTTGTGCCCAATATGCTTGGACACCAAACAGTACTGATTTGATTAGCTGTACCCTGCCTGCATAAGATAGAAGTTTGGCAGACCAACATGTGACTTTAGCAGTAATTTTCTCAATCAGTGGCAAATATTGATGTACATTTAGCTTCTTTGATGCCAGTGGTACACCCAAGTATCTGAATGGAAGCACCCCAGCATTGAAGCCAAGTTCATCCAGTATCTCCTGTCTAGTATGGTCAGCAACTCCAGAAATGTAAATGGAGCTCTTATCTGTATTTGCCTGAAGCCCAGACACTCTAGAGAATATCTGAAATGCAGCATTCATTAATTTAATGGATGAAATATCAGCCCTGCAATACATAAGAAGGTCGTACGCAAAACGGATATGTGCTCCTCGCCCTTCCCCGCATCTTGGATGATAATTAAAATCCCCATTAAACTCAAGTTGACTTAGTCTCTCTCCCAGTACTCCATTGCAAGCACAAAGAGGTAGGGAGACATAGGATCTCCCTGCCTAATACCCCTCTTTGCAGGAAAAGGTGCAGTCAACCCTCCATTAAGCATCAAAGAGTAAGACACAGTTGACACACATGTCATAACCCAGTGGGTGAACTTGGAAGGGAACCCAAGAGTGCTCAGCATTTGCCTTAGAAATCCCCATTCCAGAGTATCATAAGCCTTCCTTAGGTCCACTTTAAGTACACACCTTGGAGAAATCCATTTCCTAGTGTAGCATTTAAAGATTTCACAGACTGAATAAAATATTGTCAAAGATACTTCTTCCTTCGACAAAAGCGATTGGGATGGCCCTACTAAATCGGAATGACCGTTTTAATTCTCCTAGTTAGGACTTTAGAAATGATTTTGTACAATGTGGTGCAACAAGCAATAGGTCTATAGTCTTTTACTTTGGTAGGGAGGGTATTTTGTATTAAGTGATGGCGGTTGGTGTTGATCATAGAGGGCAAGTTCTCCATTGCATAGAACTTCTTGTATCGCCACAACACATCCTCTTTAACTGTATCCCAATTCTTTGTAAAAAATTCTATTGGAAACCCATCCACTCCAGGAGCTTTCTCCTTAGGCATACTTTTTATGGCCTCAATAATTTCATCATCTGTTACCTCTTGTATTAGTGCCCTTTGTTGTTGGATTGTAAGGCATTTGCCAGCTCTAACTACTTCTATATTAAGGCATGGTAGTTCAGCTGCACAATCACCCATTAAACCTGAAAACACAGATATAAACTCCTGTTTAATAAGTACAGGGTCAGAAAGTTTAGTCCCAGCATCAGTATAGATAGAGAAAATGGTATTTTGGCTAGTTCTGATTTTCCATTGTGCATGAGAGTACTTGGAGTTGGAATCACCACATTCTATCCAAGTTGCTCTTGCCTTGTGTCTCAGCACTTGCTCTTCCACCATACTCCACTTCTCAATCTCTTGCAGGAGCTTTCTCTCTTCTTCAATCAGCACATAACATTCTAGATTGTCCTGTATCTGTCCCTGAATAATATCAAGCTTTTCCCTAGCCAACCTCAGTTTTTGTGAGTAAGATGCCATATAAGCATTTATATGTTTCAGCTGCACCTTCATCTCTTTTAGTTTCCTCCAAATACTTTCCAGTGTGTGACTTCCATTTCCTTGTTGCCATACAGCTAGCAATGTGTCATGAAAACCAGGATGCTCCATGACATTAGGATAAAATCTAAAAGGTCTAGGATGCAGATTCACTTGCTGGCCACAATTTACAAGTATTGGGAGTGATCGGACATCGATGGGTTTAAGTATTCGGCCCTCCACATGTCCAAATTGTTGTATCCACTGAAAATCCCCCAGGGCCCAGTCAATCTTACTGTACACTCTATCATCACCAGCTTGTTTGTTACACCAGGTAAAATGCCAGCCCTGAGCCTTTAGAGGAGTAAGTTGTTTATTGTCCAGTAGGCCCTGAAATCCTGCAATTTCTGCTTGAGTTACTGGTGAGCCAATCCTATCCTCAGAGCTAAGCACATTGTTAAAATCACCACATAGGATCCAGGGTATATGCATTGTCAATGATAGCTGACTTAATTCATTCCACAACACCTCTCTATGTTGACAGTCATTCCTGGCATATACCACTGTAAGATATACTGTGGCTTGTGTGAGCAGATCCTCCACTAAGCAATGTATAAATTGTTCTTTGAGCTCTAATATAGTGACATTCATGGTGTGCTTCCATAGTACCCAAATTCTTCCATTAGGTGCATAGTTGTAGTTGCAACAGGAGCTCCAATCCTTAGCCACTTTCTTCAATATTTTTTGTGATCTCTGCTCCCTTACTCTTGTTTCTAGACAACCAAACACCTCTATCTTATGTTTATTCAGAAAGAGTTTCAACTCTTTCTGTTTATGGGCTTGATTCAAGCCCCTTATGTTCCATGTTGCTATAATCATGGAGGCTGAAACCCGCCTATAGCGATTGGCTCCCTCTAGACCCACCTAGCGTCGTGCTCCTATTGCTATGACCAGAGTAGATGACCATCAACATGAGTATCATTTTGCACTTGCTTTACCCGTCTTTGATTTTGCACCGATTTTGCACTGATGGCACTATATTAGTGCGATTCCCCCGTGCTCCATGCTTAGTCAAGGGATTCCTACTCCGTGGTGGCACAATTCCTCCACCACTCTTATGCCCCTTTGTTGTTGTCCCTTCATTAGTATTCTCATGGCTCTGATTTGTTGTTGTAGCAATCCATTCCTGTCTTAGTTGCTTCCTTTTCCTAGGTTTCCTCATCCTCTTTTTAGGAAACTGGCCCGCATCCTCATGAACAACCTTTATCTCTTCATAGTCTTTATAATTCCAGCATTCAAATGCATCGTGACCAAATCTAATGCACTCATTACAAAATTTAGGTTGCCAATCATAGGTAATAGCCTGTTTCCAAGGTCCTGATGGGGTTTCAACAATCAAAAAATCAGGCAAGTCCTGGGATACATCAGCTTCCACAAGAATTCTGGCATATGAAATTTTCTCAGCATTAGCTGTGAATTCATCGGTGTAGAGTGGTTTCCCAACAGAACTAGCAATTTTACTCAGAGCTTCAGGTGACCAGTACCCCACTGGCAACCCAGGGAATTTCACCCAAATTGGAATCACACTGAGTGCCTCCTGCTCAAAATTGAAGTCAAGTTCCCATGGTTTGAGAATTAGGGGCTTGTTATTGAAATAGTAAGGCCCTGCCTTCAACACCTTATCCTTGTCCTGAATCGATTTGAACTTGTAGATATAGTAACCCTCATCATGCATTAACACCATCGGTTTAGTTACAAAATTCCAAACCCTAGTTATATATCCCTCTATTTGATTTGCATAAGGTGTATCCCCTAATACGTATCCAATTAGTGCAGATTCCCATTGCTCCTTTTGATTATTAAGGTCATCCTCCTCAATTGTTACTGTTATTAGTCCATCTTTAATAGTCGGCGGTACATAGGTTAGAGACATACCATCACTGCGATTTCCACGAACGATGTCGGTGAAGTCGGTGTTGGGTGACGATGTACCCGCATCGAAAAATTACAATTTGCTGCTTGCTGGTTCCTTGCTCGCCCCTTTGACCGAGCATAGTTGTATCTCCCCTTCAATATCAAGCCAGGTGTTGTTCCTCAGTGATAGTTTGAAACTTTTGCGGTAAGAAACTTCCAAATGTTAGCGGCTTAAGTAATTGCTGGATTCCGGTTGCCGGCGTAACCAGTGTCTGCGAAGGTTGGGCTGTCTTGGATGTACGTCGTCGGGCCATCATCAGTCACAATTGCAACCTTGCTATTGTGCGCCGAGAGAATAGCCCTATGAGCTAACGTGCGCTTCCCCCATCTTCGAGGACCGAATTGGATAATCACCTTTTCCATATCTAACTTGATGATTACATTTGCTGGTTTTTCTCTCTTCCTTATATCTGTGACTATTTCCTGAGTTAGAAGAACATTCTCAATAATGCTTCTCCCTTCCAAAACTGCCCGATTTGATGAAACAAGCCTTGGCAAGATGCCCTCCAATCTACCATGAACCACTCTTGATATAACTTTATTGATAAAGTTACTCAAGCTGATTGGCCTCATGTCTGCATAAGTCTGAACATCTTGCTTTTTTGGTAAAAGAACCAAATTTGTATGAGTGATGGATTTAGGAAGAGTGTGACCTTCATAAAAGGCTTTAACCACATTAAGCACATCTGGACCAATAATATGCCAACAAGCCTGAAAAAAAGTGCCTGTTAATCCATCAGGACCACAAGCACTATCCCCATTCAAAGCAAAAACTGCTTGTTTGACTTCATCAGCATTAGGAACAGCAACAAATAATTCATTATCTTCCTCAGACACTAAGGATGGAATATGGTTAAGTAAGCTGAAATCTGTAGTTTCTTACTCCTGAGAAAACTATTTTTTGAAAAATTCTTCAGGCTCCACTGCCACTTGATCAGCATCTTCTACCCAATCTCCCGTTGAATTCTGAATTCTTTTAATTTGTAAACTCTTCCTTCTACCATTTACCAGATTATGGAAAAATCTAGTATTTCTATCCCCTGAAAGAACCAAGTAACATTAGCCTTGCCTTGTCTCAAATTCCTCTTCAAAATGCAAATACTTCTTTAGTTCAGCCTGTGCTTGTTGTAGTACCATTCTGTTCAAAGGAGAAGGATCCCCATCAAATAGTTCTTCTTTGATCCTCACAATTTCTTCTCTAATAGTCAGCTGCTTGAAAATATCCCCATAAACTTCCTTGCTCCATGCGAGCACAGAATCTTTTTTATGCTTGGGATTTCGTTTAAACAAAGATAAAAAAGGATTGCCATCAGATTACTTGACCAATTATCCCTAACTATGTTCAAGAAGCCTTGATGCTCGGTCCAAAACCGAAATCTGAATGGTCTAATAGATGCGACTTTGTTCTCCCAATGTAATGAACAAAGGAGCATGATCAACTTTGTCTTGTGAGATGTTTAACTCTACTGTGCAATCCATTGCTGAAATTATTGATTAATGAAAACTCTATCCAACCTCTCGAATATGCAGTCTGAACCCCCTCTACCATTCCACCAAGTAAAATGACTGCCTTTGAAACTGGTTTCCATCAATTCATAGGAATTTACACGTAAAAGCAAAATCTTCATAGTCTTGAGGTTGGATTGGAATCCCAGCTATCTTCTCATCTTCATGCAAAACTACATTAAAATCCCCTCCAACAAGCCATGGAATATTAATAGAGTCTGCCACCTGATAAATGTCATCGCATAAGTGCAACCTGTCTGATTCATTGCATTTAGCATATACTAAAGTAATAACCAAAGATTTATTCTGATCAAGAAGCACTAATTTTAAAGAGATTTACTGAGCTGTATCTGACAAAACTTGCACATCTATATTGGCCCCAATAAAATACCAAATTTTGCCAGTACTATTTGCACCAGCAATATGTTATATCCCGCATTTTCGTTTGTTCGGATAATTCAAAATAATCGCGGGAAGATAGCAAGCAAGACTATAATTTCATATATAGTCGGTACATGAGTTTCCTATGAAGAATTTGGAAGTGGAAATATGGAGGAAGGCTAAGGGTAAACTTGGAATTTGTAGAATAATTTTCCATGAATTGTAGAACAAAAAAAAAGTGGGCTTGACCATTTGAGCCAAGTTGGCCGTCCACTTCTTAGTGGGCTTAATCCCACATGGCTTTTAATGAGATAAATAAAAGATGACAAAGTCATCTTTTTCACATAATTCTCTAGAAATTTCAAGAAAACAAGAACAAGAGAAAGAAGGAGAAAACTTCAAAGGCCATTCGGCCAAGTGCACAAATTGCCACGAAAATTGATAAAAATTTCTTCAAAAATTACTTTCTACCAATTGAAGGGTTCCTAGCAAGGTGGAGTGGTTCTTGGAACAAAAGAAATTCATATTCTTTCAAGTTACAAGTCTTAATTAATTGGGAAGCTAAGGAAGAAGGTAAGGATTCATTCTTTCTCCTTTCTTTATATGTTATGGATATTGGTGCATGTTGTAGTGTACAAAAATGGATAAAATTCATGGAGAACAAGAATATAGGTGCATGGCCGTGCATGCCTATGTGTGTGTAGGAATTATGTTTTAATTATTTTATCTAGTGTTGGTTGTTATTGTTGTGAATGCTATGGTAATGATGGAAGTTGGATGATGTTAGTGATGTTGTAGCCATGTGTGTATAATGTTGGCCGTGAGTTGTATATCACATGTATAGCTGTGTATATTGATGAATTATAAAGGAATGGTGAGCAAGTTTATTTAGTATTTTGGTTGTTGTTATGTGGATTCTATATTGCTAATAAGAGCTTAGTAAATTTTTGTGAAATGGTAGAAGTTGGAGACTTGTGGTTGAAGTTATGTAAATTGAATATTATGTTCTTACATGTATGGCAGACAATGATATTGGTATGGTGTTGTCGGAAAATATATTATAAGGTTATTATTGTTTTATTGGAAGTTGGAAAGTCTTGAAGGAGGTAGTATGTTGATTGAAGTGTTAGAATGTATTTTGGATTGAATATGGAAATTATTAGTATGGTTGTTGTCATTATATTGGTAGTTTGGCCGGGTTGAATTCCCGGATTGTTATTGATTGAAATTGGCTAAGTTGAATTTTGGGGATGGTGTATTTACGGGGAAAGTCTTTTGCCGAAATTTCGGTAGACAAGTAGTACCTTAAGATTTAACTTCTAAATGCTCTAATCAATGTTTGGTAAACATGACCAAATTGTAGATTTTGGCGGATTTGCAACTTGAATTTGGAGTAGCACAGGGAGCGGAAAAAGGTATGTAAGGTTTCACCTTCCTTTCTTGGCATGTCTTAGACGTAGTAGGTTTGGACACGGGCCTCGGGGACAATTCCTCTCCTAGAAATCCGAGATTGAAATCAACCCATTTTCATTCAATAGAATTGAATTAAAATTTTGCATTAAATGTTGGAAAGTTATCTAAACATCTAGAACTCACACAAATAGGACCCGACTACCTCAAAACTCTCATAAGTGACGTCTTGGAATGTAATATATGTAAATTTTGTGCGCCACCTCATTTGACTTGAGGTGGGCCCACTGTTCCCGAATTTCCTTTATTGTTCTGTTCATCAAACAATAAATGTTGTAACCATTCTAATGAGAATATTTCTATGATGATAATGATAACGATAATGTAAGGAAGAGGATATGTCTATGATGAGTATGATAAGAATGATTCCATGACTAAGAGCCTTAAGTTAAGAATCCAATGTGAGTATGAAAGTGTTAAACCAGTTCTTGATCTTTAATTTTATTCCTTGGTTATGATACTATTTTCTAAAGATTTCAAGCATATGAACTAACGTTTATGATGTCCATGATTTCGTTTCATGTTTTCTTTTAATATAATTTTCCTGGGACTCTCCTGTATGCTTATATAACAAATGTATATGAGATATGTATATGTACATGGGGTGGGGAAAGGGGTATATGGGGAAGGGGAAGGGATACATGTTCATTGCCACCTGATCAGCTGGCGTTATCATCCCGGACGCGGGATATATGGGTGAGCCGACGTATTTCGGCGCTATGTGGGCGAGCCGACGTTGTTCGGTGCTATGACATGACACGATATGCTATGACATGACACGATATGCTATGACATGATACGATATGCTATGACATGACACGATATGATACGACATGACACGATATGATATGACATGACACGATATGATATGACATGATACGAAATGACATGATATGATACGATATGACATGAGATGATATGATATGACATGATATGATATGATATGATATGATATGATATGATATGATATGATATGATATGATATGATATGATATGATATGATATGATATGATATGATATGATATGATATGATATGATGTGATGATATGGTACGATATGATATGATATGATACGATATGATATGATATGTTATGACAAGACACGACATGATAAAAGTTCTATTTTCTATGTCTATGAAAAAGAAATGTTTTTTTCTAAGAAGGGAAAAACAAGCATGCATGGTATCCGGCTAAAAAAGGGTATTCCTATGCGGGTTACTTTATTTTATCCCACACTATATGTCCATGGACCCATGAAATGGTTATTCATACATTGTGTCTTTGCTTGCATTATTAATTTCCATGCCTTACATACTCGGTACATTATTCGTGCGACGTCCTTCTTGTGGACGCGTTCCCATTGCTACGTTCCGCCGCGCGGTCGGCGGGTGGATAGACTTGACCCCTAGGAGCTCCATGCCGGTATCGTGGGCCGCTCCGGTTGTTCGAGCCTCGGTTCTTTGGTACTATTTTGTGTATATATATTCGGGCACAGCTACTCGGCCCTTCCTATGTATATGTGTACTATGCTTTAGAGCTCGTACGTATATGTACGGTTAGATGTTTTGTATTCGATTGTCCTCGACACTGTATAATGTGCAAGCAAAGTTTGTTAGCCTATGTTTATAAATTCGCTGCTAAGGTTAATGTTAGTAACAAAAAAAAAATGGTAAGGTTCCTACGGCCCACTTAGTAATAAAGGTAATATGGCAAATAAGGGGTGCTCGGTACAAGTATCGGGTACTCGTCGCGGCCCCTAGTTGGGTCGTGACAGAAGTGGTATCAGAGCAGGCGGTCCTAGGGGTTTGTCTACAAGCCGTGTCCGGTAGAGTTTTATTTATGGGTGTGTAGCATGCCACACTTATAAAAAAGGAGGCGTGGGGCATTTAGGAAATATGACCTTCTTTGTACTCTAGATCGTGCGATAGAGCTATGCTATCAGGTTTCCATATTATTCTCCTAATCCTATGTTATGGTTTCAGTAATGCCGATGAAGAGGAAGGCTACGGCGGCCCAGAAGAACAAAAGGGTGGCCGGAAATAGAGTTGAACGGCGACTAGAAGAAGACGAGTCTTATAATGAAGCTCCCCTCGGACTTCTGCTTCCCTGTCGACAGCAGAGCAGGAAAGAGTTCCAGCTCCAACCCCAGCACCTCCAGTTCCACCGCCAGCCGCTCCGGGCCATCAGATGGCAGAGGCCATCCAGTTATTGACCCAGCTAGTGGCCGCACAAGTTCAGCGGCAAGATGTAGACCCGGAGACGGGCGGTGAGTGCAAGGGCCGCGACTTTATCACTCCGAGACCCCGGAGTTTTATGGATCAAAACCGGAGAGGAAGACCGCGAGTTTCATAGATGAGATCGAGGACTGCGAGGATCATACATGCTTCGGATACGGAGTCCGTAGAGAGTTGGCTTCATACGGCCGCGGGATGTGGCGATTCTGTGGTATAATAGCCGGTATCTTCGAGGGGAGCTAATGCACCCCCTCCGGTTTGCGGGGAGTTCGAGGCATTTTGCGACATTTTCTACCGCCGGAGGTTCGACGAGCTCGACGATATGTTTTTGAATCTTAAGCGAGGGGAAATATGAGTGTCGAGAGAATATAGTCTTCGCTTTAACTCGTTGGTATGCCCCGGCCATGATAGCTGATATGGGAGATCACGTACATCGGTTTGCGAGTGGGTTGGGGCCACATATAATTAAGGAGTGCTTGACGGCTTCACTCCAGGATGGGATGACTATTGCTCGTATCCAGGCCCATGCCCAAAACTTGGAGGAACAATATCAGCTACGGAGAGGGGAGCGTTATCGGATAGGGGTCCCGAAAAAGAGGCGGATCTTACGGGGGTAGAAGCGAATACGAGGGCGAGGCACAGGAGCAATCTGGGTATTCAGGCCAATCAGTGGCCAGTGCACCACCTCGATTTGCGGATAGGGGATTTGATCGCTCTGCCTACTCGGGACCAGATCAGGGTATTAGAGCTTCGGGGTCCCAGTATAGAGCTGATTCCAGCAGGACAGGGCAACCCCCACTACGGTGTGCTCGGTGTGGCAGGCCACACTCTGGACAGTGTTACCGAGATACGGGTGCATGTTATGCTGCGGACGGACTGACCATTTGATGCGAGATTATCCGCTAAGGAATGAGGAAGTAGAGCTCGGCCGCCGGGTCGGCGGTGGGTTCATCACCGTCTGTGCGCCCTCCGGGGCAGGCCTCCCAGACTCCAGCAGGTCGTGGTCGAGGCAGAGGAGGGGCACCCAGTTCAGCCGGTCCTCCGCACCGTATATACGCATTGGCAGGACGGCAGGTGTTATACCCCGCATTTTCAGAGCATGAGTTTGACATGTACCTCATCGTAGTAATGGGATGTTTTGAAAGGCACAAGCCATGGAAAGTACGTAACAACGAAGAAAAAGGGTGAATTACGATCTCGTAAGTCGTAATCGGGAAAGAATATTTTGAAACACAGGAACATGGCCATTATTAGTGTAATAAGTGATAAATATCACGTATGGAGAATTTCGGAATATTTCGGGATTGAGCAAATTGAAGAAAATAAGTTCGACGAAAATTTGAGAAACGCGGGACGGATTTTAGTTAACTTTGGAGGCGCATATCTCATAGTATATGTGGAATTTTAAGGTGGTTCAAAGTCCTAAAATGAAGTTCGTCGAGTCTAGTTTGTAATGCAACAAACCGTTCATTGATAGGACATCGGAGTAGAGAATTATAGACGTTACAAACTGAACTGTCGACGCAGAAACAGCATTCCCGCGGCACCGCTACAGTACTGCTACAGTACTGTAGCTACAGTAAAACCGACTTCAGCATTCCGTTTTAAGGGACAAAAATCTCATTTTTTTTCAGCCAAAGTTCCAAAAATTTCCAGAAAATTCAGCACAAAAAAGGGAGCAAATATACCTCACAAAATGAGAATTTTGAGTGAAATTTCAAGTAACGAAGTACCAATCGAAGTCGGGCAACGCATAGTCACGAATATAATTTCATTTGGAATTAGAGGAGCATGGGAACAAGAAAATGTTGAAGAACTAAGTGAAGAAGGTAAGTTTTAATCCTCTTTTCATATGTTATGGATGGTTTAAATGTGTTGTAGTGTGAGGAAATGGATGAAAAATCATGGAATTTGTGTGTTGAAGGGCTGGCCGAAAATGGACTGTTTTGTTTGGCAAAGAATGAACAAATTTTATTTAGTATGTTTTGGTTGTTGTTGTATGGATTTTATGATGAAAATGATGGTTTAATGATTTAAATGGAAGTTGGAATCGTTTGTAGGTTGTGGGAGAAGCTAATGTAATTTTAATATAGTTTCTTGAATTTATGGGATTAATGTTGTTAAAGTATGGATTGTTAGTATGGTTTATGAATTTGGAAGAAAAGAAATGTGTTGTTGATGTTTTCTTGAACTTGGAGTGCTTCGGGTGGCATTTTGTATGTTGAGTGGGCTGATTTGAATAATTTGTGAATTGTCCGAAGTGTTCTTGAAATCTTGTTTGAATGATTTGGATTAGTACTTGGACATGTGATCGTCGATGTTGGTTCGAACATATGTAGTTGAATTGAATATAAAAGAATGTCGTCGAATTATGTAGATGTTACACCTTGCATTTTATGCGTATACGGAAAAATTGGAAACGAGTCGGAATGGTAGGAATTAAGGTTCTAATCGGATTCTACTTGGGGTGCATGAGGTGTTTAAGGAAATATTGACGCGGAAATATTAAGGAAGGTTAAGGACATTGAAATGTATTGATTTTGTTTGGTTCATAAGTTGGTTATGGAAAATTTAGAGGTGAAAATATCGGAAAAGACTAAGGGCAAAATTGGAATGTCGGAAAAGGGTCTCATGAATCACCAAAATATGGGCTAAGGAAATTGGGCTTGGAAAAAAAAAATAAGTAAGCCAAGCCCAACCCAAGGGTGGCCGGCCATGGCCTTTGTTGAGATTAAGTTTAATGAGTTGGTCACATGATTAATCATGTGACCAACAAATTAATATAAAGGGACCAACTCATGACATTATTCTAGAGAAATTCAAGACAAATTGAGAAGGAGAAAAACAAAGAAAAACAAGAGAATAACACCAAGGCCATTCGGCCATGGTGAGAGAAAATTCACCTTCAAAATTCTTGATCCAAAAATTTATTTCTGGTGGTTTTCATACTAATTCAAGGTCCCTTTACAACATGGTGCAATTGGTTTGGAAGAATAATCCATTGGTTTCCTCAATTCAACACTTGGGAAGTGAAGAAGTTTGAAGAACAAGGTAAGAATTTATCTCCTTTAATTATGTTTTGAAGGTTTGTTTGTGTTGTGGAATATGTAAATGAGTAGAAACATTGAAATATGGAAGTTTGCATGGCGGAAGTGAATGCATATGTATGGCCGTGTATGTATATATGGTATATCTATGGTGAGTTGAATTTGTGTTGTATTCTAGTTGTGTGTAGTGTGGAATTCATATTGGAAATGAAAGTTGAATGGAAAAGGAATGAAGTTGGAAATTGGCCTTTGGCCGTGTGATATGTGATAAAGGAATTGTGATGGATTTATTTTGTTTAACGTGTTAGTCGCGTTATTGTGATCATTAGAATGTAAATGATGAAAATTAGCATCGAAATGGAATGAAGAAGCTTATGTCGTTTATTTGTATGATTTTATGATACTATGGTAGTTAAGTTGTTAAGATGTGAATTATGATGATCGTTGATGAATTTGGAAGATGGAAATATGTTATGAATATGTATGTTGAAGGTTAGAAGATTTGGAGGAATTATGGCTTTGGTAGAAAGTTGTACATTTTGTATGTCTTGAGAATATATTGAAGAAATGATATGAAAGCTTCCGAAATGGTATTGTAATGATCTTGATTAGTAATGAAGAGAATATGTTGGTATTGATTTGAAAATATGAATTCGAAATGGAAACTATTGCATTATATCGAAAGGTTGACTAGTTGTGTTATATTGTGTTGTGTTGTGGTTATTGATGTTTTTGGTGTTGTTGTTGGGTTGTTGTTGACTATTTTGAGCCGAGTTGAATCTCGGGGGTGTCATGTTTATAGGGGAAGTCTTTGCCGAAATTTCGGTAGCCGGATGAAAACCAAAGATTGAAATGTCAACTTGCATGAATAGTAGCGGTCACTATGACCATTTGCAGATTTTCGACGAAATGGGATTGGAGTTTCGACAAGCGTAACAAGCGCAAAAGGTATGTAAAGTTTGCCTATTTCTTCTCTTGGCACGTCTTAGGGTATTAGGCTTGACTTGGGTCCTTGGGGATATTCCTACTTCTGGAATGCGTTTGAATTTCCCCCTTTTTCCTTGATAAGATTGAACCCAACTAGATCATGAATAGCTAGAATGGTCTTAGACGTATAAAACCTGTCCAAATTCAATCCGACTACTCTAAAACATTTATTAATGATATTATGAAGTTCGATATGCATGTTTTATGTTTGCCACCTCGTTTGACCGAAGTGAGCCCACTATTTCCGACTTTATTCTTTTGTAAATACGATTCGTTTTCAAGCGGCTTTCAAGAAATGTTTTGATTACTAAACAAAAATCATTTTAAACATTCTATCAAGCCCTATGAAATGTTTTGATATGTACTTCGACTCTGAAAGTTCTGTTGAGATAATCCGCCGTGATGTCGAAAGGTACGTATTATGATTCGATCCGATTTCATTGATTTGATTCGTTATTCGATATTCGTTATTCGATATGCTTCATTGAGTCTCGGATATTTTATTGCATTAGTTTCTCACTACTCCACTCGTGGATGCCTCAATGTTTCCCACACCGAGCCGGGCCGGGATATGTTCTCAAGCGTATGTCTGCATTGTTCGCCGCGCCCGTGTGAGGGGCGGTATATACGTACATGGGTTGTGGTGTATGATGTGCCATGTACGCTTATTCGATATCGATTATGTGATCGATGTGGCCACTTGGTATGTTATGATTTGTTTCGGAGATATTCCTACTACGAAGTATCTTGTGTTTTGGCGCGGGCCGAAGGGAGCGCCTCTGTTCTGTTCACCGAGTCCCATAGCGGGGCCGGCTTTGCATATGTTTTCTGCATGCATTACTTATGATTTTTCTGGTATGCATTTTGATTCCCTATGTATCTTATGCTTCCTCCGCACGTTCGTTCGATTTTGATTTTATTTATTACGTTCTCGCTTTACATATTCGGTACATTTTCTTGACCCCCACTCTTCGGGGGTTTGCGTTTCGTGCCGCGCGGTACGGACGTTTGGTTTGTGGATCCGTTGCCTAGGTTATCGCTCGGTTGTTTGAAGTGCTCCTTTGTTCGGAGCCCGTGTTTTGGTATAAAACTTTTCTATTACATTTGTTTGTATTTATTCGGGTACGACGGGGCCCCGTCCCGTCATATGATTATGTTTTGTTACGTAGAGGTACGTAGACATGTGGTGTGGGTTCGTATATGTTTCGTGAGATTTGCGTACGTTTAGGTTTATCGTATTTTGTGACGGCCTTATCGGCCTTCGTGCGTCATGCCCTTGTCTTCCGTTAAATTATTATTTACGTTTATTTGTAATATTTTGCTAATTTAGGTTAAGGTACGTATGAGTGCCCAACTAGGGCACGTGTCGCGGCCTACGGAGTTGGGTCGTGACAAAAGTGGTATCAGAGCGGTTAGGTCCTCGGAATGTCTACAGACCGTGTCTAGAGAAGTCCTGTTTATGGTGTGAAGCGCGCCACATTTATAAACAGGAGGCTACCGGGCATTTAGGAATTGTTGACCTTCTTTCTGTCTTAGATCGTGCGATAGAGCCAAGTCATAGGAAATAAAATTCCTTGCGTGAAGCTTTGCATACGGCGGAGAATGGTAAGTGGTGACGGGAAAAGCCACACAGGAAGTTCGAATATATTTATTCTGTTACCCGAAACAGGAGATCCTGAATGACTAGCGTGGGATACGAAGCTGTATATTCTGCACGGTATTAAGGGTATTTGCGGCGTACAGATTTCGAGTAACAAGAATTTGCAAAGGTGACTACCGAAGGTCAAGAAGGGTAAAATAGTAATTGCACAAGAAAGGACGTGTTGTGAATGTGCCTCGGGATCCGTAAGGCCTCGTATTATGTAATAAAGGTCGTGTGTGGAAATGGACGTGATTATAGCAACATTAAGGGACCAGAATCCATCGAAGTTGCGAAGTTAAGCGTGCTCAGGGGAGGAGCAATTTTAGGATGGGTGACCCCCCTGGGAAGTAATTGAAAAATTTTGCAAACTTGGAATTTAAGGGGATAAATGGAAATTTGGGGTAACCTAAAGGAAACGGAAGTATGTGAAGCGGCTAGCAGTTCGCGCGGATCGGAATTAATGAGGAAAAAGGAAGAAAGCGCAATATCGCTTGGAAATCAAGGAAAATTTAAGTAGCGATTGGAAATGTTTATAAGTAGAATGATAATGAGTGTGTATATATGTACGTGTATGACTTTTCCTCGGTGATTACGTCGGTCGAAAGGCTAATCCTAACGACAAAAGGTTGCCACTAACGGAAGGCATTACGAAACGGAACATAAGGGGTGAAGAGAAAGAAAGTACAGTATAGCCTCGGGATTTGTATAGGCTTGAACAACGTTGGAATTATTTTGTGGGATAGTCGATAATAATCATATAGGTGTGTGAATGCGTACGATATTCTACATGCAATTGTATCGGTAGGTAAGTAATTCCCGACCACCGGTGCTACGGTGTGGGAAGCGACAATCGGACAAAGACATCGAAGTTCGAGTAACAAGGAAAGATATGGTACGGGTGTTGTAAAATAAGTTGCTACTCTTTTCACTATGGATTAAGGTTGGGAATTGAAGTATTGGAAGGAATTAAGGATAAGAAGTATGATCAAGTAAAAACCTTTGGAGGGCCGATAAGCGAAGTAGGAAACCATTATGTAAGAATGAGAGAAGCAAGATTTGCAATCAAGCGAGAAGTAAAACAAGACAAGGAAATTTCCGTAGGTCTCTAAAGTAGTAGTAAAAATAGCCTACCTACGATCGCGATTCCGTATGCCATATTTCGCGCCTCGACTTCGAAGAAACTCGCGTCCATTATATCCCGCATACTTCGAATTTAATTATGTTTCTATCCGCTATACCTTTATACTTCCGATTCGACTACAAATCCGTCGATACATCTCCGTATGATTGAATTCCGATTATGAATCGACCGACATACGTTCGTCCGTCCGACCCCGACTACGAATCTATTTGGTATAAGTGCCGATCCGACTCGTAAATGTGTCCGTACGTCGACTCGATTATGGGTGTTCGATACGTCTCGTACGTACGGCTTCGGCTCTGGAGGTAATCGTCGAATATGATTCTTCGTTGTACTTTCATGGGATTCCGGATATGACTCCGTCCGACGTCCGTTTGACCTTCGATTCGACGAAGGTTCGGTTCGCCGTATATCCGATTTAAGACCCGAACGGCCCTAGTAAGGGGATATCGAAGAAGGATGGAAGGAGTTGGAAAATGAAGACCCTTACGAGTGCTTCGATCAAGCTTAAGTATGTGTGCGGGAAGATAGGCACCTCCCGAGTATTACGAAACCCCATAAGGTCGGTTGAACATTCGAGGACGAATGTTCTAAGGGGGAGGATGTTACACCTCGCATTTTGTGCGTATTCGGAAAAATCGGAAATAAGTCGGAATGGTAGGAATTGAGGTTCCGATTGGATCTTACTTAATGTGCATGGGATGTTTAAGGAAATATTGACGCGGAAATATTAAGGAAGGTTAAGGACATGGTAATGTATTGATTTTGTTTGGTGCATAAGTTGGCTATGGAAAATGTAGATGCGGAAATATCGGAAAGGACTAAGGGCGAAATTGGAATGTCGGAAAAAGGTTTCATGAATCACCAAATGTGGGCTAAGGAAATTGGGCTTGAAAAATTCAAAAAAAAAATAAAAGAGGCCAAGCCCAACCCATGAAGGGTGGCCGGCCATGGCAAAAACAAGGGACAAAAATTTAATTAAGTCATGTGACATGGTCACATGACAAGCTAAGAATATAAGGGGCATGAGAGTTCAAGAAGATTCAAGAGAAATTTAGAAAGGAGAAAGAAAGAATGAAGGAGAGAAACTACCATGGCCATTCGGCCATGGTTCCCAAATTTTGTCCCCTCAATTTTGTTTCCAAAAAATTATTTTCTTGCTATATTCCTACCAATTTAAGGTCCCTCTACAACGTGGTGCAATTATTTCGGAAGATAATCCATTGGTTTCGTCGCTTGGACAAGTTGGTGGAATGAAGAAACTTGAGAAGGAAGGTAAGAATTCATCTTTTCTATTTATGTTATGAAGGTTTAATTGTGTTGTGGAATATGTAAATGAGAAGAAAACATGGAAATATGGAAGTTTGCATGGTGGATGTAAAAGCATGCATGTGGCCGAACCTATGTAGTGTAATTATGTTGAGTTTTATGTTGTATTTTGGTTGCGTTTATGATGGAATTTATATTGGAAAAGAAAGTAGAACAAAAATTGGATGAAGTTGGGAAATGCTATGTTGGCCGTGTGGTATGGTGGTGTAGGGCAATGGAATAGTAATGAATTTATTTTGTTTAATATGCTAATGGTGTTATTGTGAATCTTGTAATGTAAATGAAGGAAAAGTGACGTAAGTTGTATCGAAATGGAATGTTGAAGCTTATGTTGTTTAAGTATGACTTCATGACCTTATGATAATTAAGTTGTTAAGATGTGAATTATGATGATTATTGATGGACTTGGAAGATGGAAATATGTTATGAATATGTATGTTGAAGATTAGAAGATTTGGATAAATTATGACTTTGGTAGAAAGTTGTACATTTTGTAAAACTTGAGTATATATTGTAGAAATGATATGAAGAGCTTCTAAATGGTATTGTAATGATCCTAGTTAGTAATGAAAGTGAATATGATGGCATTGATTCGGACGTGTGGAGTCGGAATGGAAGTTATGGTATTATGTTGGAAAGTTGGTTAGTTATGCCATGTTGTGTTTTGTTATGATTGTTGATGTTCTTGGTGTTGTTTTTGGGTTGTTGTTGATCATTTTGAGCCGAGTTTAATTCTCGGGGTGTCGTATTTATAGGGGAAGTCTTTGCCGAAATTTCGGTAGCCAAATAGAAACCAAAGATTGAAATGTCGACTTGCATGAATAGTAACTCGGTAAAGATGACCATTTGCGGATTTCGACGAAATGGGATTGGAGTTTCGACAAGCGTAACAAGCGCAAAAGGTATGTAAAGTTTGCCTATTTCTTCTCTTGGCACGTCTTAGGGTATTAGGCTCGACTTTGGCCCTCGGGGATATTCCTACTTCCGGAATCGCATTTGAATTTTCCCTTTTTCCTTCAGTAAGATTGAACCCGGCTAGATCATGAATGGCTAGAATGGACTTAGACGTATAAAACTTGTCCAAATTCAATCCGACTACTCTAAAACATTTATTAATGATATTATGAAGTTCGATATGCATGTTTTATGTTTGCCACCTCGTTTGACCGAGGTGAGCCCACTATTTCCGACTTTATTCTTTTGTAAATACGATTCGTTTTCAAGCGGCTTTCAAGAAGTGTTTTGATTACTAAACAAAAATCGTTTTAAACATTCTATCAAGCCCTATGAAATGTTTTGGTATGTACTTCGACTCTGAAAGTTCTGTTTGAGATAATCCGCCGTGATGTCCGAAAGGTACGTATTATGATTCAGTCCGATTTCATTGATTTGATTCGTTATTCGATATTCGTTATTCGATATGCTTCATCGAGTCTCTGGATATTTTTATTGCATTAGTTTCTCACTACTCCACTCGTGGATGCCTCAAAGTTTCCCACACCGAGCCCGGCCGGGATATGTTCTCAAGCGTATGTCTCGCATTGTTCGCCGCGCCCCGTGTGAGGGGGCAGGTATATACGTGCATGGGTTGTGGTGTATCTTTGTGCCATGCACGCTTATTCTGATATCTGATTATGTTCTGATGTGGCCACTTGGTATGTTATGATTTGTTCGGAGATATTTCCTACTCCGAAGTATGCTGTGTTGGCGCGGGACCGAAGGGAGCGCCTGTTCGTTCACCGAGTCCCATAGCGGGGCCGGCTTTGCATATGTTTTTCGCATGCATTACTTATGATTTTTCCGGTATGCATTTTGATTCCCTATGTATCTTATGCTTCCTCCGCGCGTTCGTTCGATTTTGATTTTATTTATTACGTTCTCTCGCTTTACATATTCAAGACATTTTCCGCATCGACCCCCTTTCTTCGGGGGCGCGTTTCGTGCCGCGCGCAGTACGTACATTTGATTTGTGGATCCGCTCGCTTAGGTTATCCGCTCAATTTGTTGAAGTGCTCCTTTGTCCGGAGCCCGTGTTTTGGTATAAAATTTTTCGCTACATTTGTACATATTTAATACGGGTACGACGGGGCCCCGTCCCGTCATATGATTATGTTATGTTTGTCTCGTTCGTAGAGGTCCGTAGACATGTGGTGTGGGTTACGTATATGTTCCGTGAGATTTGCGTACGTTTAGAGTTTATCTGTATTTTGTGATGGCCTTATCGGCCTTCGTGCGTCATGCCCACTGGGTTCTGTTAAATTATTATTTCTGTTTACTTTTAATATTTTGCTAACTTAGGTTAAGGTACGTACGAGTGCCCAACTAGGGCACGTGTCGCGGCCTACGGAGTTGGGTCGTGACAAAAGTGGTATCAGAGCGGTTAGGTCCTCGGAATGTCTACAGACCGTGTCTAGTAGAGTCCTGTTTATAGTGTGAAGCGCGCCACATTTATAAACAGGAGGCTACCGGGCATCTAGGAATTGTTGACCTTCTTTCTGTCTTAGATCGTGCGATAGAGCCAAGTTATAGGGAATAAAATTCCTTGCGTGAGTTTTGCATACGGCGGAAAATGGTAAGTGGTGACGGGAAAGGTCACACAGGTAAGTTCGGACATATTTATTCCGTTACCCGAAACAGAGGATCCTGAATGACTAGCGTGGGATACGAAGCTGTATATTCTGCACGGTATTATGGGTATTCGCGACGTACAGATTTCGAGTAACAAGAATTCGTAAAGGTGACTACCGAAGGTCAAGAAGGGTAAAATAGTAATTGCACAAGAAAGGACGTGTTGTGAATGTGCCTCGGGATCCGTAAGGCCTCGTATTATGTAATAAAGGTCGTGTGTGGAAATGGACGTGATTATACCGACATTAAGGGACTAGAATCCGTCGAAGTTGCGAAGTTAAGCGTGCTCAGGGGAGGAGCAATTTTAGGATGGGTGACCCCCCTGGGAAGTAAGTGAAAAATTTTGCCAACTTGGAATTTAAAGGGGATAGTCGATAATAATCATATAGGTGTGTGAATGCGTACGATATTCTACATGCAATTGTATCGGTAGGTAAGTAATTCCCAGCCACCGGTGCTACGGTGTGGGAAGCCGGCAATCGGACGAAGACATCGAAGTTCGAGTAACAAGGAAAGATATGGTACAGGTGTTGTAAAATAAGTTACTACTCTTTTCACTATGGATTAAGGTTGGGAATTGAAGTATTGGAAGGAATTAAGGATAAGAAGTATGATCAAGTAAAACTTTTGGAGGGGCCGATAAGCGAAGTAGGAAACCATTATGTAAGAATGAGAGAAGCAAGATTCGCAAGCAAGCGAGAAGTAAAACAAGACAAGGAAATTTCCGTAGGTCTCTAAAGTAGTAGTAAAAATAGCCTAACTCTGATCGCGATTCCGTATGCCAAATTTCTGCGCCTCTGACTTCGAAGAAACTCTGTCCATTATACCCCGGCACTTCTGAATTTAGTTATGCTTCTATCCGCTATACCTCTATACTTCTGATTCTGACTGCAAATCCGTCTGATACATCTCCGTATGATTGATTCCGATTATGAATCTGACCGACATACGTTCGTCCGTCCGACCCCGACTACGAATCTGTCTGGTAAATGTGTCCGTACGCCTGACTCCGATTATGGGTCTGTTCGATACGCTTCTGTACGTCTGGCTCTGAATTTGAGTCTGCTTGATTCTGTTGTACTGGGATTCCGGATACGACTCCGCCCGACGCCTGTTTGACCTTCTGATTCTGACGAAGGTTCAGTTCGCCGTATATCCGATTTAAGACCCCGAACGGCCCTAATAAGGGGATATCGAAGAAGGATGGAAGGAGTTGGAAAACGAAGACCCTTACAAGTGCTTCGATCAAGCTTAAGTATGTGTGCGGAAAGATAGGCACCTCCCCGGAGTATACTGAAACCCCATAAGGTCAGTTGAACATTCGAGGACGAATGTTCTAAAGGGGGGGAGGATGTTACACCTCGCATTTTGTGCGTATTCGGAAAAATCGGAAATAAGTCGGAATGGTAGGAATTGAGGTTCCGATTGGATCTTACTTAATGTGCATGGGATGTTTAAGGAAATATTGACGCGGAAATATTAAGGAAGGTTAAGGACATGGTAATGTATTGATTTTGTTTGGTGCATAAGTTGGCTATGGAAAATGTAGATGCGGAAATATCGGAAAGGACTAAGGGCGAAACTGGAATATCGGAAAAAGGGCGAAATTGGAATGTCGGAAATATTGACCCTCTTGTTTTATATACATGCTTAGCTAGGGGTACGGCGGGACCCTGTCCCGTCATATGTTACTGTTGTTACTCTTAGAGGTCTGTAGACATATGTGTGGGTTGTATATAGTTGTTGTTCAGTTCTGTCTGTATGACTTATGTTTTGGGACGTTCCCATTCGTAGTGGCAGCCTTGTCGGCTTGCGTAGATATATATACATGTTTTGGAAGCTATGTGTTAAGACAGCCTTGTCGGCTCGTGTATGGCTGGGACGTTCCCCTATGTTATGATAGCCTTGCCGGCTTATGTGTGATATTATTATCTATCGAAAGTTGTAACTCCTCAGGAGACAGGTCGCTATGATATGTTTATATATGTGAGCTTTGAGACGACGTCTTGTTTTTTTTATGTAAGTTCCTTATTATGCTAGTTATGGGCCGATTACGGCTAACAGGTGTATACGAGTGTCCACGGCACTAGTCGCGGCCTACGGGGTTGGGTCGTGACATGTACTTAACCTTTTACCTTCCCTGGTCAATCTTATCCTTAATATCTCGCAAGCTGTCTTATCATACATTCATATCCGTCATAATTCTTTGTCCTCTGTACTCTTGTCTAAATTATACTAGTATTTATTTTAACTATAAACTCGTCATAATTTATCCCTGCTTATCAATTCAGTCGGTGCCTTAATAAATCACTCTATCAAGATCTACCAGTCTTTTCTAAATCATCTCTTAGTATCACAAGTCTTTTCCAAATTCTTTTTACCATATCAATATCGACCTCCTAATTACTATTACCATCAATTCAGCAGTTAACTTATTTCTCGAGGTCAGCCGTACTCGCAACTTAGTCAAATCCTATCATTACTATTGGTACAACCTTTCAAGTCATATCACAAACCTATGTCTCATTCTCTTTTTATTTCTATGAAAATTTTGCGTAGTTTCCTCTCGTATTTCTTACCATCTCGAAAACCCGCACGCAGAAATACCAACAAGGCTCTCACGGGGCCAACATACACATATATATATCATATCATATCACAAACACACAGTGGCTCCCAATATCAACAACAAGATTTAAAATGGTGAACTTACCTCGTGTGTTCTTGTTCAACTCAAACTGCACCTGTTACACTTTCCTGTTTACTTTCCCTTTCAATCTTCAACTTTACATTTCAATCGCACCTCAATACCTTACCCGACATATACCTTTCGTACTTTTACTTACCTGCGTGCTTTGTAACTTCCAATATTGTCAGTCGCCTTCTTCTATCGATGTCGTTCTTCTGCTGAAATCAAAGGTTAGTATAAGGAATCTCATTTCCTATGGCTTGGCTCTATCGCACGATCTTAGATATGAAAGAAAGGTAACATCCTAAATGTCCTGTAGCTTCTTGTTTATAGATGTGGTGCACAACACACCGATAAACAAGACTCTACTAGACACGGTCTGTAGACACTCCGAGGATGAACTGCTCGAGCACCACTTTTGTCACGACCCAACCCCGTAGGCCGTGACTAGTGCCCGAGCTGGACACTCGCATACAGCTGATAACTATAATCGTCCACAACTAGCATAATAAAGAACTTATATATAGAAAGGCATGACGCCGTCTCAAAGCTGTCTCATATATAAACATATCACAACAACCTGTCTCCTGAGGAGTTACAACTTTCAACAGATAACATCGAACATAAGCCGGCAAGGCTATCATAACATGTGGGAACGCCCCAACTATATATATACGCAAGCCGACAAGGCTACCACTACATACAATGTCCCAAAACATATCTATACATACGCAAGCCGACAAGGCCGCCACTACGAACGGGAACGTCCCAAAACATAAGTCGTATATACACAACTAAACAAAGAACTATATATACCCACACATATGTCTACGTACCTCTAAGTGTATCAACAACAACATAGGACGGGACAGAGCCCCGCCGTACCCCTGAATGAACACATATATGCAACGAAGGATCTATACCCAAAAGGCTAGGCTACGGGACAATGGAGCACTCCAAGTCGGCTGAACAGAAATCCTAAGCTAGCGGATCACCAAAGCAAGAATCTGTACCTGCGGGCATGAAACGCAGCCCCCGAAGAAAGGGGTTAATACGAAATATGTACTGAGTATATAAAGCGTACGAAATATGTACTGAGTATATAAAGCACAAAATACAGTAAACAGGATTATAACCGAAATAAGAAGTACAGAAAACGCGTACAATAACCAGAATACCAAAATGCTTGCTTTTGAAACACAAATCATGCATGTCAATATCATATATCATGTCCGGCCCATTATAGGACTCGGTGAACATGGTCGCCACCCCGTCTTTGGCACCATAACATAGCATAACTCCGTATCACAGCATAACTCCGTATCACAGCATAGCTCCATATCACAGCATAGCTCCGTATCACAGCATAACACCATAACACAGCATAACACCATAATATATGTATACCGTACCCGGCCCTCTAGTGAGGGACTCGGTGAAAGATGTAATAATAAAGATGCATGAGCAAGAGTAGTTGAGTAACCATATGCATATAAATCATCTTTCGAGACTCAATAGATAAGTAAAGTGATCAACACTCGAGTATTAAAACGATAGTCATGTTAAGCTCTTTCTAAATATCATTACAACTATATTAAGGAAAGTCTCAGGGGTCATAGTCATGTATCAAACCAATACGAGACAGTTTATGAAAGTTAAGGACGTTATTCATTATAGAATCCCTTAAGAATAGGAACTCTTTATGCATCATTTACTATCCAATCATATAAAAGGCTCGAGGGCAATAGCTCGACTACATTAAGAATTTTTAATATCAAGAAGTGAATAAGAATCATAAATCATACTCGGAACTTATGAATAGAGTTACCCCAAAGCTCATATCTTATCTTACTTACATCTAGGACATGCCAAAAGAAAGAAGGGATAGGCTTTACATACCTTTAGCGTTTACTCGCAACACAACATGTATACGCTGCCCAATAGTACCTCAACCTATATTAAGACGTTAAGAACTACGGTTAAGCTACGGGGAGATTCCAAACGTATTCCAATATTAGTAACTCCTTTCTAGATAATTAGACGACGTTTCCCTTATTTTCAAACCAACCACATACAACCATGCCAACATCAATAATCATATGTTCAAATATCCACCCGAGACTATTCAAACAAGAATCGAGAACACTCCGGACAGCCCGTATAACATTCCAAAACAGCCCATATTCATAACATTCGATAACAATCCACATACGACTACTACATTTTCAAATTACTCTTAATGATTCATAGTCGTAATATTTTCATCTAAACAACCTTACAACAGCCCAACCAACACACAATACAACATATAATCTTCCAAGCTCAACAAGAACAACAACAACACATTCTTTTCATCCAAGTGCATGAACTACACCAACAACCACACGTTAACAACATTATTCATTTAGATGCAAGAAACTATACTAACACCATATTAGCTTCTACAATGTACCTACAAACAATTACAACTTAAACTTGAACCATTAAATACCTTTATTCTCATCACAAAATCCATAACAACAACAATCAAATACTAAGTGAAATCAATTCACTATTTTCCCTTAAAACAGCCCCTACACGGCTTGGACTGTCACACCCCAACTGGATAGGGCATGATGGGCACCCGACCCTTACTTAGGGCCGAGCGAACCCACTGACTCTCGTTACACTCATAATCATACTGGGCCCTTAAATCATGACACGAATACATAATGTAAGATTTTCAAAAAGGAACATGCTTTTCGTCCTTCGCAAATCAAATAAAATCTATAATCATATGAAATCTGTAACATAATGCATAATGATACATCGACTTATAGAGCCGCTTACAAGACTGACTTGTTACATACGTGACTCTGTCTGCAAAGTCTCTAACATAAACCAAGATACCATAACATAGATACTCTGACTCGGCAGCACTCCGGAAGGAAATGAAGCTCGCCAATCCAGCTGGAACATCTTCTGCTAATATCCTCTACTCATCTGTATACACCTGCGTGGCATGAAACGCGACCCCGAAGAAAGGGGTCGGTGACGGAATATGTCTCGAGCATGTAAAGCATGGAATGCGGTAAAGCGTAATCGCATCAAGTAAGGAGTATAGAAAATCATAAGGCTTGCCTCTGAAACATAAATCATGCGCATCAATATCATATCCTGCCCATTATGGGACTGAGTGACATAAGTAAATGATCATCAAGTACATATGCATGCATAACGTGTCCCGGCCCTCTAGTGAGGGACTCGGTAAATAAAATCATCATATACATATAGATATAACGTGCCCGGCCCTCTAGTGAGGGACGCGGTGAATGAAGTCATCATATGCCATCCTGGCCGCCTCTCCCATATCATCATATCATCATCATATCATATAACGTGCCCCGGCCCTCTAGTGAGGGATGCGGTGAATATCATCATATACATATAACATGCCCCGCCCTACTAGCGAGGGACGCGGTGAATAATGCAAGTGAGTTGTGCACGAATACATGCCCTTGCCGGGATGCGTTGAAAGAAGTAATAACCTCGCACGAGCAGAGTAGTGAGAAACCATATACATATAAATCATCATTTCAGACTCGATAGATAAGTAAGTAGACAAATTAACGCTCGAGTATCCGAATAATAGTCACACTCAGGACTCTTGAAATATCATTACGAAATATTTCACATAACGTCTCAGGGATCATAAACATATATCAAGCCAATCCGAGCGCGCCTATGAAAGTTACGGGCATTATTCATTATAGAATTCTCTACGAACATATCATAGCAATCCGAGACCATATATGAAAGTTAGGGACATTATACATTACAGAACACGTTAGGAATAAGAACTCTTTATGCATCATTCATTATCCAAACATATAAAAGACTCGAGGGCAATAGCTCGACCATATTAAAAGTGCGAATATCAAAAAGTGAATAAGAATCGTAGACATGCTCGGATCTTATGAGTAGAGTTACCCCCGAAGCTCGTATCACATCATACTTACATCTAGGGCATGCCCAAAGAAAGAAAGGTTAGGCTTTACATACCTCGTCCGCTTCCTAAGCTAATCCGAACTTAAGTCTCGGGCTTCCCCAAGATCTACAACAACGTCGTTATATGCCAAACATTAGCTATAGATACTTAGGGATTCAATCCCAAGTTAACACTTCATTTACGAAATTCGGGCGCATTTTCCCTATAAACTCAACAACCCCGAGAATTCAACTGCCAAATCATCAACAACAATACCAACAATCATATTAACAACATCAACAATCAATTCAAAACGCATTCTAACATTAGTAACTCTTTTCTACATGATTTGACGACATTCCATTTACATTCAATCCAACTACATACATTCAAGCCATCAACGCTCACACGTTCAAGTACTAATCCGAAACCATTCAAACAAGATTCAAGAACACTTCAAACAATCTGCACAATATTCAAAACAACCCAACCAATATACTACTTCACCCGAAACCTCCCAATTCCAATAGGAACAACAACAACACATTCTTTCTTTCAAATTCATGAACTATACCAATAATCCACACGTTAACAACATTATTCACACAAAATCAAGGAATAGCATTAACATCACATTAGCTTCTAAAATAGCCCACAACGATTACAACTTCAATTTGAACCATCAAACCTTCATTTACATCATAGAATCCACAACAACAATAACCAAAATATCAATTAAAATCAATTCACCATACTTTCAAAAATCAGCCCACGGCTCAACTTCATCATACATGATTTCATGATTTTCATCCATTTCTACACACTACAACACGCACAACCATCCATAATACATGAAAGAGGAGATTAAACCTTACCTTTTCCACTTCACTTCTCAACTTGGCTAGGGTTTGTAACTTGCAAAAATGAATGCTTGCTTGCTCCAATAACCACTCCACATTATAGAGGACCTTCCAATTGGTTGAAATGCTAGAAGAAAATATTATTATTTTTTTGATCAATATTTAGGGACCATATTCGGCCAGCCCTTGGCCGAATGCTTCTCCATTTTTCTCCAAGCTTCTTGAGTTGAAAATGATGAATAATTCTCTTGCTTTGTCATGAACCATATATATATATATATATGGCCCTTACAAATATAAGGTGAACACATGTAAATCTCATAGTTTGAACTAATCAAATTTGGCCAACCCAAGGAGGGGGGGGGGGCCCACACCACACGGCCACCTAAGGTTTCTTCATGAAGAAATTAACTTTCCATAATTCACTTTTAACTCCTAATTTTTCTTAATATTCCATACCAATAAAAGCATAAGCAACTTATGCCTTAAAACAAAATCGGAGGTCAAAAGTCTCTACCTCGTATCCTTAATAGCCTTGTCCTTAACTTATCATGGTTAGCTCGGATTGTCCCAATATACAAAAAATACGAGATATAACATCCTTCCCCCCTTTAGAACATTCGTCCTCGAATGTTAAACTAGTCTTACGGGGTCTTACGAGCACTTCGGGGGGGGGGTAGTTCCTTTTGTAGCTATCACATACAGTTTATTCATCAGTCCACATAACCAATTTAGGAATTCGGATCACTCGTAGGCATAGGAACAAGTAGGGATACTTATTCTTCATCTCTCTTGGCTTTCCTGTGTCATCTCCTCATCGTTATTGTTCCGCCACAATACTTTAACGGAAGCCACATCTTTAGTACGCAACCTTCTCACCTTACGAACAATGTAATAAGGTCCAATATATCTCGAGTTAACTTCTCCTTCTTGTCGAATCTCATTACACCTTTCATGGGTGATATTTTCAAGCATACCCACTCGCCAATCTGGAATTCTAAGTGTCGACGCCGATTGTCGTCGTATGATTTCTGTCGTCTCTGAGCTGCTAATAGCCGTCCCCTGCTCTAACTATCATCAGCTGGTATAATTCTGAAAGAATTGGCATATACATTCGCCCTCTTTTAGTAACCAGCTAATTCTGATCATCTTGCTTAAATCGTCGCATAATCCTTTTACTCAACTTAGTAACATCTTAGGCACATTATCCTCGTGTCATTTCTTCATCTTTAATGTCACGACCCAACCCCGTAGGCGCGACTAGTGCCCGAGCCGGACACTAACATACATACCGTTAGCTATAATCGGTCCACAACTAGCATGATAAGAAACTTTTATATATAAAGGGCAAGATGTCGTCTCAAATCGTTGTACGTGTATATATACCATAACAACGTCTCCGTGAGTCCCGCCTACCACCGTATAACATCGTACATAAGCGACAAGGCTATCACAACATGTGGGTACACCTTAACTAAACATGAACGCAAGCGAAAAGGCCGCCACTACACAACATACTAGAATATATATATACGCAAGCCGACAAGGCTGCCACTACGAACGGGAACGTCCCAAAACATATATCATACGTATTTAATCGAACAACAACTATATACAAAGATAAAACT
>NW_026726048.1:0-46740 GCF_029784015.1 Lycium ferocissimum
GGGGTATGTTCTCGTGCGCACAACTATTATACTATTCATCGAGTCCCTCACTAGAGGGCCGGACACGTTATATATATATATATATGATGATGATATGATGATATGATGATTTGGAGATGGAGGCCGGGGAGGGCGTACATTCCTTATTACCGAGTCCCTGCGAAGGGCCGGGACACGTATATGCTTATGTTTATAATGTTATGATTATAATTACCGAGTTCCTCACTAGAGGGCCGGGACACGTTATATATATGTTACATACAGAATGATTATGCAGCTTTGATTATGAAATACTATAATGACATTATATGAGAACGATACAGATGAAATATGTTCAAAGGCAAGTTTTATGAAAACTCTGTTTGTTGCATTGAATCTGTTCACCTTGTCTCATATATGATTCCATTTACTATGTTCATGCTTTACATACTCGGTACATATTCCGTACCGCCCCTTTCTTCGGGGGGCTGCGTTTGTGCCGCGAGTGCGACGCTCGTTTCGGGGATCCGCCGGCCTAGGATATCCATCTCGGCTATTTGAGTGCTCCTTTGTTCCGGAGCATAGTTTCGTGGTATAACCTTTTGATATGTACATATGTTATCGTTCGGGGGGCACGGCGGGGCCCCCGTCCCGTCATATGATGTCGTTGTCACTCTTAAGTGCGTGGTCACAAGTGTGGGTCTATGTATGGTTGTTGTTTTGTTATATGGTTATGACTTGTGTCTGGGGCGTACCCATTTGTAGTGGCAGCCTTGTCGGCTTGCGTAGCTATATATGTTTATCATGGCAGCTGTGTATGAAGGTAGCCTTCTCGGCTTATGTTTTGTTGGGACGTTCCCTATATATATATGACAGCCTTGCCGGCTTTGGTGCGATATTAACTGTTATAGGCTGTAACTCTTCAGGAGATAGGCAGCTTCGACTTGCATATGTTTTGCCTTATACTTATAACGGGTGTATATGAGTGTTCGTTCATGCTAGTAGTGTATGACTATAGATAACAAGTGTATACGAGTGTCCAGCTCGGGCACTAGTCATGGCCTACGGGGTTGGGTCGTGACAATAACAATATTTGAAGTGAATCAAGCCTATGACACTCCATTGAAGCCATTAAAGTCAAGAAATTTCAAGAAAGGAGAAATAGGGTTTTTGTGCAAAGAGGTGTAGGAGTATTCAAGGTCTATTCCTTCATTATCTAAGGTAAGTTTCATGAACTTTACATGTCGTTTAAAGCATCATTAAGATGAAACACTTAGATTATGAAAGAGTATGGAAGATGGGTTATAAATGGATGAATAATGTCATTTTGGAATAGTAGTTGAAAGGAATCATGAAAATGAATATGTTGATGTTATAAATGTGTTATAAGTGATATTTAGAACATGAAATACACATTGGATACAAAAGAATGCGATGGTGAACTTTAGTCATGAATATGGAGAATTTAGGTGAAATTATGAAATGCGAATCATGTGAATGAACGATGATTGTGCTAGCGATATTGTGAATGTTGGGAGTTGATATGGAATATGGCGGAAAGTAGTATAAACAAAGGAAACGCTGCCCAATTTTCTTTAGCCCCAAGAAGTACGTTATTGTAATTGCCTAGCTAACGACGATACGAACTCTCTTGAAGGTAAAGACGCAAGCGTTAAAGGAGGACAAGCAAGGGATAGAATAGCTAAGCGACAAAGGTATGTGAGGCTGAACTCTTCTTTTCAAGGCAGAAATCCTATGTATGACTTTTCTCTTCCTTCATGAGTCTCCAATGCTTCGAGAGACGAAGAGCCTATGTTTAGGAATAGTCAGAAAAGATAAGAAATACGCCATGAATACGATAATGATAATGATAAGTTTAGGTCTAAGGATTCCAGAGATTGCGACATGACGAATCTACGAAGTTAACGATAGTGATTATGATCCATTGAGACTCTTTCTTGTATATACTCACCTTAAATTGTAAATCCCTTCAGGGTGAGATATAACGCTTATGCTTATTCCATAACATGATGGGGGGTCCACGACCTTATGTCACCCCGACATAAACATAGTTGCCCTTAAGCTCAAATGTATGTGTTGATGGCATGTGTATGTATATGTAACTAAGAATGCTAAAACATAGTAGAATGAATGATAGTGATGAGTCTATGATGATGTGTGATGTATGATGACAAATATATGAAATGTATGGTGTGTATGCTGATGTGATTCCACCGCGCCTAATTGGCTGGACATGTCACCGCCACGGCGGGCTGCTACGATTTGACCGCGCCTAATTGGCCGGACATGTCACCACTACGGCGGGCTGCTATGATTCCACCGCACCGAGAAAAGGGTGAACATGACCACCACTAGTGGGCTGCATATGATGGTTACCCAGACGCGGGTAACGACATGATGGTGTATGATTGATGTGATGATGCTTGCATGGTATGATGATGTATATGTGATATGATAAGGCACACGCTATGATAATGGTCATGATATGTTTACGTACAATATATGTATATATATGTATAACGTGTCTATATGTAAAGGGGTACACAGGCTATATCCTCATCTCCCGACTTATGATTTCTTGATTATGTTTATTTCATTCCTGCCTTACATACTCAGTACAATATTCATATTGACATTCGTTTTCTTTGAACGCTGTGTTCATGCCCATAGGTAGGCAGGGAGACGGAGCTGATCCTTAGGAGCTAGTAGCTGATTTGTGAGCACTCCATTTTTCGGAGGTGCTATTGATTATTCTTTTGGTATATATGTATATATTCATGATTTGGGCACGACGGGGTCCTGTCCCATTCATATGTCTAGTACTCTAGTAGAGGCTCGTAGATACGCATGTGTGGGTAGTACGGTCCCATGGTTTTCATGCATATGTATGTATATGTATATATATACATATTATTTTGATAGCCCAAAGGCTTATGTTTATATAAGTAAATATGTTGCAAATGATGATAATTTTATATGATTACGAGCATATAGTATGAATGAGAGCAGATAAGTAACAGAACGAGCGGTGTTCGGTGGTTAGCCCCGGATACCCGTCATGGCCCGTAGCCGGGTCGTGACAAAACCCTAACTTCCAATTTCATAAATTAGCCACTAATTAGGAAGAAATTATGAAATAAAGGATTCTAATCATCAATTCCATGCTTAACGGAGCTAAACCAACTAATAAATCAAGATTACAAAGCCTAGAACAAAAACTCATTAAACCCTCTTTTAATTCTAGAATTCTTAGTGAACTAGCATAATAATGGAATCCTAAGGTGATAATGAAATTATGGAATAGTAAAGGAGATAAAATGACTTACCACCAAGGTTTTCCCCCAAGAATCACCTTGAAAAGTCCCCAATAACTCAGATTTTGAAATAGTAATAAATGAGGGACTTAGGGCTTTTAACAGTTCATTTATTGAAGTTAACTGCTCGACACCCGCTTCCGGGACCAGCAGACCACTTCAGCGGTCCCATGACCGCTACAACGCTCATGCCCAATATCACACTTGTCGCTATAGCGGTACCACTGCCACTATCTTTGGTGCCCGCTCAGACACCAGAATATCCCAAGATTTCACATTCTCAACTCGAATTTTCGACTATCTCCCGAGGCCATCTGCTCACATACAAAATATGCAGACATACATAAGAACACGCGACGAACGCACTCATGGCCTCAAATTTAACTTCCCAACCCAAGTTCCGAAATGCACCGGAGTGCATTAGAAACCGAATCAAATATATAAAAAAGTTCAAAAAGACCATCCGGACCTCTCAGAATTGACGAATTTCCGAAAAAGGTCTGTTTACCCAAAAGTCAACTTTGAGTCATCTATTTTTCGCTTAAAGCCCAATTTTCTTAAAAAGTCACCCAAATCAAATCCAAACACCTCGGGAAGCATATCAACGGTCCCCTTGGGTCAAAAGTGAACTAACAAGCTCGGGAAAAGGTCAAAAAGTGCCAAAAAGACTGTAATGACCAAGCGGGTCGTTACCGATTTTGGGCGGCCTCTAACACTTCAAGTTGGGCAGTAATCGTTCTGAGCTTCTAGACTAAGTTGTTATCATTTTGAGTGCCCGTTTCAGTTTCCTTTCCTATTTGAGACTTCTCAGAAAAAAAGTATTAAAGAATCAAATATCTCTCAATGTGGCTATTTGGAACTACCCGTTCGGTCGTTATTGCATTTTCGACCCTTTTGAACCTTTCCCGCACTTGGTTAGCTCACTTTTGACCCGAGGGTACCTTTGACATATTTCTTGAGGTGTTTAGATTTTATTTGGGTGACCTTTTATGAAATTTGGGCTTAAAGCGAAAAAGAGTTGACTCAAAGTTGACTTTTGGGTAAACGGACCTTTTTTGGAAATTCGTCGATTCCGAGAGGTCTGGATGGTCTTTTAGAACTTATGTCTATATTTGGTTCGGTTCCCATTACACTCGGATGAATTTTGAAACTTGGGTTGGGAAGTTACAAATGAGGTATCGGGGGTTGACTCGGTCAATGAGATCTCCGTTGGGAATTCTGAGGCCATGAAAGCATTTGTAGCATATTTTTATGTGTGTCTTTGCATGTGTTTTGTGAGCAGGTGGCCTCAGGAGTTGGTCGGGATTTCAGTTGAGACTTGGAAAGATATTTGGGATTCTAGTACCTGGTGTTCGCCAAAGCGGCACCACCGTGGCGGTGGAGTGACCGCGCCTGTTTTGCCCAGACCATCCCAACGGTCTGAGATGATGCCGAGGCGGTGGTGCCATGGCGGTCCTGACGCCGCCGTTACTGTATCGGGTCTGTTATTTTTCTTGAAGTGTGTATTAAAAGCCCTTAGTCTATCATTTATCACCATTACGAAAATTATGCTCTTGGGAACTGTTCTAGAAGATTCTTAGGGGAATCCTTGGTGGTAAGTCTTGCTAATCACCTTACTAATTCATTGTTCCTAATCATCTTAGAGTTCCTCTTTCCTTATTAGCTCCTTAGTAATGGAAGATAAAAGTGGATTTAACGGACATTCTATCTAGTATTTTTAATGATGAAATTGATTAGGTTTATGCTAGAATATGATGTATCTAAGGTTATTAATCATATATCTTCCATTATTAGTGTTGAATTCTTGAATCTAAGAGTTAGGGTTTGTACCCAAAATTAGGGGTTTTGCTTGAATTTCGAAATTGGATGAATCCTTGAGTTAATTTAGCAATTAGTTGATGGGTTTTGATCACCAAGTGTTTAATTGGATATTTTACCCCCGAATATTCCGTTTTGACCTTGTGGGCCCCGGTTTCCCAAATTCTAGGGTTGGTTTTGGCCTAATTTGAATGACAGCAATATAAGTATCGATCTTCATGATTTCTAATCTAGATTTTGAATATGCCTAGACTTTCTTGATCTTGAGGCTCAGTGGAAGGGCAAGGCTAAGGAGTGATTGTTGGTGTATTGTTGTTCGGCCATCCAGGTAGGTTACGGCTTACCTTCTGGTTAGACTTCAGTCAGCGAAGCATATGTGTAGTTAGTTGTGTTGGTGAAAGCATGTGAATCTTTGGGTATTAATTTGGGATGGATGTTATCTTAGGTTAGGCCCATGTCACGACCCAAACCGATGAGCCGTGACAAGTGCCTGATCTCTAGTGACCAAACACCCCTATTCTCATATATGGATAACACTGCATACTATAGGCCTATAAGCAATTTAACCTGGACTAAGCTGACTCATGAAAGGATAGCATCAAAGACTATGCATATGTGTATATGTACTAATGATAATAATGCAAGCTGATTAGGCTGCCATATGACCTATACACAAAAGAATAGGAGCCAACAAGGCTACGTCACATGTCATCTAAACATAACTTTCTACAGACCTCTAATGGAATAAAAGCTGTAGAAAGTACGGGACAGGGCCCCGTCATACCCATGTACCTATCTATATGTCAAAAGTAGCATACCAAAATGAGCTGGCACTCTCGGGATCAAGTGGAGCGCACCACCACCGCCGGGTGAATGTCCTGCGAGCCGGACCGCTTTGTGTCTACTCCGTACACTGCCGGCATGAACGCAGCCCTGAACAATAGGGGAGTCAGTACCGACTATGTACTGAGTATGTAAGGCATAAGAGGAACATATACATAAGAATCATGAAAGGAATCTGAAAACTCATAAACAAACTGACTATCTGAATGTATATGTATGACTAAGGATACTTCTGCGATGTGTGATATGCATGCTCTTCTTTAAAAATCATATAATAGTGCCAAGGAATGTACGGTCCGATCCATATATCATATAGTAGTGCCGAGGAATGTACGGCCCGACCCATATCTCATTTAATCCCGCGTTCGGGCATCCTGCGTCCGGGACGATATCATACGCCACCTACTAGTGGTCTTTGCCCGGCCATGTAGGCACGGTGTTACTATCATTATCCATATGCCGCCCACCGTTGTGGTGCTACTCGGCCATATAGGCACGGTGTGAGAAAATAGCTGCACACATATGTGTATATATATATATATATATATATATATATATATATATATGTGTGTGTGTGTGTGTGTGTATATATATATATATATGTGTGTGTGTATATATATATATATATATATATATATATATATTGTGTATGTGTGTGTGTATATATATATATATATATATATATATATATATGTGTGTGTGTGTGTGTGTATATATATATATATATAATGCATGAATGACTCATGAAAGACACACTCAGGATCACTCTAGATAAACAAGATCTCTAGAAGTCTTGAATATAAATATAAGGAATCAAGGATATGATGAATCCTGTACCATCTAAGAGTAGAGTCTTTGGAACTCGCTTGCTTACTTGTTCGTTCAGACAATAAAGATCATGCCAAAAGAATAAAAAGGACAGCCTTAACATACCTTGTAGCGTATCCACTCGTCCAACGTCTACTTCTTGAACTCGTAAGTCTAGAACCAAGATAAAATAGGCCACAATTAGATCTTTTATAACACTTACCATCCAATTCAAGTGAAAAGGGAACTTAATGAGTTCCGGACAACATCCCCTTCATAACTCACTAATTCCTCAATCTTATAATTTAACTAATATATCAACAACAATACTAACAACAACCATATCAATACTTACGTATCAAAATATAATCAATTCTACTCCAAATAATCCCTCAAAATAACCTTCAAGCCCAATTCTACTCTTATTCAACTTACAACTTTCATAACTATAATTCCCTTTGCTTAAAACCACTAAAACTCTTGATAATAATTCCAACACAAAGATAAGAATCATATACATACCTTGAAGGAACTAGGATACCAAGAATCAAGCTCTAACTCCAATTCCCAAGCTCATCAACTTCAAAGAAACCCTAGGAACAACCTGTTGCTTCACTAGCATGGGTTTACGGGCTCGGATCTTGCTAAAATTCTCCAAATATAATATAAAGTCGTGAGAGGAAATATTTAAGGGTTTTCTCTGGTTTGGGACTGATAAAATAAGAGATAAAGTCATGGTACTAGATATATATAGATGGACAAAGAAGGTTCCAATGGCTGCCGGTCGACGAGCAGGTCAAAGGTTCGTCAACATGTCGACAGACCGTTGACTAGCTCTGTCGTTCTGCTACCCGAGAACGAGAGTCAGTGACACACCGATGGTCCACAATGATGGCTCATTGACACGTCGACAGCCCGTCAGTGTGGACTTGTTCTGCAGGTTTTCCTGGATCAGTCGAGTTCGCGTCGATTCGATTCGTTTAACTTCTAATTTTATTGTATTGCTAGAAACATATACTTATACCTTGGTACATGAGGGGTAAGGCACTTAATTATTTAAAAACTCGGGTATGGATCTCCATCCTAAGGGCATAAACCACTCATAGGCCAAGGACTTCCTTGCGATAAAAACAAGAGGTGTAACATTCTTCCCCCCTTAAAAACATTCGTCCTCGAATGTTCATACAAGTAATGGGATAGAAAAATTTTGGCAGAGTTTCCCCAGTAAATATTCCAATCCAACCTGTACATAGCAACCCAAAATACTACCACACGGGGCCATATACTAAAATATACAACACTATGGTCTCGCACGACCAATCACAATAACTATAAATGAGATCATTACCTGGGGAAGATGATGCCTCAGACTGAGCCTCCTGAGATGACGGAAACAAATACGGGTACCTAGCCTTCATTTCCTCTTTAGCTTCCCAAGTCATTTCTTCAATATTATTATTCCTCTAAAGAACTTTAACAGAAGCTACATCCTTGGTTCACAATCGACAAACTTTTCTATCTAGTATGGCCACTGGAATTTCCTCATAAGCTAACTGATGGGTCACCTGGATCACTTATACATTTACGAAGCATGGATACATAGAATACTAGATGTATAGACTCCAACTCAGAAGATAGTTCCAGCTCATATGCTACCTTACCCACAGTACGAATGATTTTATATGGCCCAATGTATCGAGGGCCCAACTTACCCTTCTTGCCAAATCTTATCACTCCCTTCATAGGTGAGATCTTCAGGAAGACCCAATCTCCTACCTCGAACTCTAGCTTGCGCCGCCGGTTATCTGCATAGGACTTCTGTCGACTCTGCACCGTTAGTAACCTTTCTTGAATTACTTTCACCTTGTCAACTGCTTGTTATATTAAGTCTGGGCCCGCTAACTGATTTTCTCCAACATCAAACTATCCTATAGGTGATCTATATCTCAGCCCGTATAAAGCTTCATAGGGAGCCATCTGAATGCTAGAATGGTAACTGTTATTATATGCAAATTCAATGAGAGGCAAATGATCATCCCAACTACCTCGGAAGTCAATCACGCAAGCTCTTAGTATGTCCTCAAGTGTTTGTATAGCACGCTCCGCCTGTTCATCTATCTGTGGATGAAATGCAGTACTAAGACACACCTGAGTCCCTAATCAATTCTGAAAAGACTTCCAGAAATTAGCTGTGAACTGCGCCTCTCTATCCAAAATAATGGTTGTAGGAATACTATGAAGTCGTACAATCTCCTTAAGATAAAGCTTCTCATAATCTTCAGCTGAATAAGTAGTTTTGACAGGCAAAAAGCGGGCTGACTTTGTAAGCCTATCAACTATGACCCATATCGAATCGTACTTTCGCATAGTACGGGCCAAACTTGTAATAAAATCCATATTGATTACCTCCCATTTCCATGTCGGAATCTACATAGCTTGTAATAAAACTCTGGACTTCTGGTGCTCTATCTTGACTTGTTGGCAATTCGAACACTGCGCGACAAATTCTGCTATGTCTCTTTTTATTCCATCCCACCAATAAACTTCCTTAAGATCATGATACATCTTTGTTGTGCCAGGGTGAATAGAATACTGAGAATAATGTGCTTCTCCCATAACCTGCTGACAAAGTTCTGCAACATTAGGAACACATAATCTACCTCGATATCTGAGTACTCCATCTTCTGTGATCACGAAAGGGGTCTTTTCTTTTCGAGGTGTCGTATCTCGATAATGAGCTAAAACAGGATCTTCGTACTGACGTTCCTTTATCTCCGCTACCAAAGATGACATCGCTATATCCTGGATCATAAATCCTGCATCACCTGAATCTAACAGCCGAATTCCAAGGCTGGCTAGTTGGCGAACTTCGCGGACTATTTCCCTCTTCTCTGGCTGTACATATGACAGGCTGCCCATGGATTTATGACTAAGAGCATCAGCTACTATATTAGTCTTCCTAGGATGGTACAGAATATCCACGTCGTAATCTTTCATCAACTCTAGCCATCGCCTTTGATGTAAGTTCAAGTCCTTCTGCTTAAAAATCTACTGAAAGCTCTTATGATCAGTATAGATATCAAAATGGACACCTTATAGATAATGCCTCCATATTTCTAGGGCATGAATCACCGCAGCTAACTCTAGATCATGAGTTGGATAATTCCTCTTGTGCTGTTTCAACTGTCTAGAAGCATAAGCAACAACCTTGCCAAGCTGCATTAATACACAGCCCAAACTAACACCGGAAGCATCACAATAAATCACATAGAACTCTGTTCCTTCTGGAAGAGTCAAGACGGGTTCTGAGGTCAACTTGTCTTTCAACATCTAGAAACTCCGCTCACATGCATCTGTCCACTGGAACTTAGCTGACGTCTGAGTCAACTTGGTCAATGGGCCTGAAAGAGAAGAAAATCCTTCCACAAACCTTCTACAATATCCAGCTAGGCCCAAGAAGCTACGCATCTCCGTTGGTGTCATGAGCCTTGGCCAATTCTTCACATCTTTAATCTTTTGAGCATCCACTCTAATGCCTTCATCTGAAATAATGTGACCAAGAAAAGCCACAGAGTTCAACCAGAACTCACATTTGCAAAACTTTGCATATAGCTCCTTATCTCGAAGAACTCTAAGCACTGTGCATAGATGTTTTGCATGATCAACCTCTGATGAAGAATAAACCATAATATCATCTATAAATACAATGATGAACAAATGTATGAAGGGTCTGAATACACGATTCATCAAGTCCTTGAATACGGTGGAGCATTAGTTTGCTGAATGACATGACACGGAACTCATAGTGCCTATATCTAGTCCTGAATGTCATCTTTGGAATGTCTTCCTCCTTTACCCTAACCTGATGATATTCGGATCTCAAATCTATCTTTGAGAAATATTTGGTGCCTTGCAATTGATCAAATAAATCATCAATCTTCAGGAGCAGACACTTATTCTTTACAGTCACTTCATTTAATTGCCGATAATCAATACACATTCGCAAAGAACCATCCTTCTTTCTTACAAATAATACCGGCGCTCCCCACAGTGATGTACTGGGCCTAATAAAACCCTTCTCGAGTAAATCCCGCAATTGCTCCTTAAATTCTTTTAACTCCGTAGACGCCATTCTATAAGGAGGAATAGATATTGGCTGAGTATCTGGCAATAGATCAATAGTAAAATCAATCTCCCGTTCTGGCGGAATGCCTGGAAGCTCATCTGGAAATACCTCTGGAAACTCATTGACCATAGGGACAGACTGAAGGGTCGGTGAATCTGCTTGCACATCCTAAACTCGAAGTAGGTGATAAATATACCCCTTTCTGATCATCTTCCTTGCCTTAAGGTAGGAAATAAACCTACCCCTTGTGAGGCAGCATTACCCTTCCACTCTAGGATTGGCTCGTTGGGAAACTGGAATCGAACTATCTTTGTTCTGCAATCAACATTAGCATAACAGGAAGCCAAGCAATCCATGCCCATAATAACATCGAAATCAATCATATCTAATTCAATTAAATCTGCTAGGGTATGGTGGTTAAAACTATCACAACATAGCCTCGATATACTCGCCTAGCTATAACTAGATCACCAACTGGTGTCGACACCTCAAATGGCTCAATCAATTCAGGCTCTATCCCAAACTTACCAGCAAAAAATGGAGTGACATATGATAAGGTGGAGCCTGGATCAATCAGTGCGTACACATCATAAGATAAAACTGACAATATACCTGTAACTACATCAGGAGACGACTCATGATCCTATCTACCGGCTAATGCATAAACGCGGTGCTGAGGACCACTCGAGCTAGATGCTCCACTTCTTCCTCTACCATGTCTTGCTGGTGTCTGCGAAACTTGCCCTGAAGGGCGTACTGACGAAGAAGAACCAGCTACGGACCCGGTGGGCTTACCCCTTGACGGACATTCTCTTATCATGTGGCCTGGCTGGCCACAAGCATAACAAGCATCCAATCCAAAACGACATTGTTCGGAATGTAATCTACCGCACTGGGTACACGCGGTACAGGTGGTTTAATCCAGCCTGAATCTAGCCTATCTTTGAAAACCTGATGCTCTAGAACTCTGGCCCGCTCCTGAATAAGAAACCGATCAAATCTACGGCCTGAAAATCGCAGAGGTGCACTCCCTGCTGAATGGAATGGATGCTGGGAATGCTGCTGCCTCCCTCTTCCTCTGAACTCACCAGCAATATCTAAAGATCTAGCCCTCTTACCATAGCCTCGGTCGCCCTCACACTCTATTCCTCGCTGACGCTTGCGATCTTTCAGATTCTGGGCATATGCCTGTATACGGGAAATATCCATACCCAGCTGTAACGCGGTACATCGTGCACTCATCAATCAAATGTGGCCCCAAACTAGCCACAAAACAATGAACTCGATCATCCATCTCTGCCACCATAACTGGGCCATATCTAGGCAAGGAGTCAAAATGTACACAATACTCCTGAACACTCATGCTGCCCCGCTTAATATGCAAGAATCTATCCGCTCGGGCCCATCGAACTTTTGGCGGTAAATAATGGCGAATAAAAGCATCTAAAAACTCTCGCCAAACGGCTGGAGGAGCATTCTCTCCCTGAGCGGCTCCCATGCACGATACCTGCGGCCGCACGTAACATCACGGAACTATAAGATGCCAGCTCTACTGGCTCAACCTCATCGGCGTGCATAACCCTCAAAGTCCGCTGCATACTATCAATAAAGTCCTGAGGATCCATATTTTGCTCTAACACAGAAAAATCTGGAGGATCTAACCCAAGAAAAGTCCTAACCCTCACACTACCGGCTCGGTCTCCCAGATCAACACCAACTCCCTAACGCTGCGCATGAGCGGCTACCAATCTAGTCAATAACTGTATAGCATCTCGTATATCCTGGGCCGGTGCATCTGGCTGAGGAACTAGGGGCACTGGGGCAGGTGCTGGAGGCGGTGTATGCAAATTCTGGGATGGACTATCACTTTGGGACTCGCCCCGAGCCCTGGTAGACCACTTCGCACAGCTAGTGGCCTCATCAGCCACTCCTTTACCCTTCTGGGTGGCAGTAGCTTTTTTGCAAGGCATCGCTAAAATCAGAACAAACTATTAGAAAGCGAACTCTTAACACACGGCTCTATCACACGATCTAAGAAAGAAGAAATGGCAGTTTCCTAAATGTCCAAGAACCTCCTGTTTATAAGTGTGGTGCACGATACACCCATAAATAAGACTCTACTTGACACGATCTATAGACAACCCTAAGACAGAACTGCTCTGAAATCACTTCCGTCACGATCCAAACCGATGAGCCGCGACGAGTGCCTGATCTCTAGTGATCAAACACCCTTATTCTCATATCTGGATAACACTGCATACTATGGGCCTACAAGCAATTCAACCTGGACTAAGCTGACTCATGAAAGGATAACATCAAAGACTTTGCATATGTGTATATATACTGATGATAACAATGCAAACCAACTAGGCTGCCATATGACCAATAAATAAAAGAATACGAGCTGAAAAGGCTACGTCACATGTCATCTACACATAACTATCTACAGACCTCTAATGGAATAAAAGCTGTAGAAAGGACGGGACAGGGCCCCGTCATACCCATGTACCTATCTATATCTCAAAAGTAGCATACCAAAATGAACTACTGCTCCGGATCAAGTGGAGTGCACTGACCACCGCTGGGTGAATGTCCTACTGAGCTGGACCACCTGTCTGTTTACTTGTACCGGCAGGCATGAATGCAGCACCGAACAATAGGGGAGTTAGTTCGGACTATATACTGAGTATGTAAGGCATAAGAGGAACATATACATAAGAATCATGAAAGGAATCTGAAAACTCATAAACAAACTGACTATCTGAATGCATCCGTATGACTAAGAATACTTCTGCGATGTGTGATATGCATGCTCTTCTTTATAAATCATACAATAGTGCCGAGGAATGTACGGACCGCTCCATATATCATATAGTAGTGGCGAGGAATGTACGGCCTGATCCATATCTCATCTAATCAGGCATCCGGGATGATATCATACGCTGCCCACTAGTGGTGCTGCCCGGCCATGTAGGCACGGTGTTACTATCATTATCCATATGCCGCCCACCGTAGTGTTCTTTGGCCGGCCATATAGGCACGGTGTGAGAAAATAGTTGTACACATATGTGTGTGTGTGTGTGTATATATATATATATATATATATATGTAATGCATGAATGACTCATGAAAGACATACTCAGGATCACTCTAGATAAACAAGATCTCTAGAAGTCTTGAACATAAATACAAGGAATCAAGGATACGATGAATCCTGTACCATCTAAGAGTAGAGTCTTTGGAACTCGCTCGCTTACTTGTTCATTCATACAATAAAGATCATGCCAAAAGAATAAAAGGAACAGCCTTATCATGCCTTGAAGCGTATCCACTCGTCCAACATCTACTTCTTGAGCTCATAAGTCTACAACCAAGATAACATAGGCCACAATTAGACCTTTTATAACACTTACCATCCAATTCAAGTGAAAAGGGAACTTAATGAGTTCCGGACAACATCCCCTTCATAACCCACTAATTCCTCAATCTTCTAATTTAACTAAAACATCAACAACAATACTAACAACAACCATATCAATACTTACATATCAAAATATAATCAATTCTACTCCAAATCATCCCTCAAAATAACCTTCGAGCCCAACTCTACTTTTATTCAACTTACAACTTTCATAACTATAATTCCCTTTGCTTAAAACCACTAAAACTCTTGATAATAATTTCAACACAAATATAAGAATCATATACATACCTTGAAGGAACTAGGATACCAAGAATCAAGCTCAAACTCCAATTCCCAAGCTCATCAACTTCAAAGAAACCCTAGGAGCAACCTTTTTGCTTCACTAGCTCGGGTTTGCGGGCTCGGATCTTGCTAAAATTCTCCCAATATAATAGAAAGTGGTGAGAGTAAATATATAAGGGTTTTCTTTGGTTTGGTACTGAGAAAATAAGAGATAAACTCGTGGGACTAGATATATATAGATGGACCAAGAAGGTTTCAGTGGTTGCGAGTCGACGAGCAGGTCGACGGCTCGTCGACACATCCACAGCCCATCAACTAGCTCCGTTGTTCTGCCACCTAAGAATTAGAGGCGGCGACACACTGGCAGTCCACAACGACGGCTCATCGGCAAGTTGACAACCAGTCAGTGTGGACTGGTTTTGCAGGTTTTCCTGGATCAGTCGAGTTCGTGTCGATTCGATTCGTTTAACTTCTAATTCTGTAGTATTGCTAGAAATATATAATTATACCTTGGTACATGCGGGGCAAGGCATTTAATAATTTAAAAACTCAGGTACGAATCTCCATACTAAGGGCATAAATCACCCATAGGCTGAGGACTTCCTTGCGATTAAAACGAGAGGTGTAACAGGCCTGTTGTGTGATTTGGGGGCTAGCCACCCCATTGTGTTATTGACTTGTCTTGTTCTATTTTACTTATTGGCTTGTCGCCACGTTGAGACTTGGGATACTTGTGATTAGTGGTATATCATGGCTATGATATTGTGATACTTTACCTGATTAATTTTGAGATGAGAATTTTGGTTCCACTATGACTTCTTGTGTAGCCTTATTGTTGATATTACATTGTGTCTTATTCATACGCATTTTCATGATACGATGATATTTCATGGTTATAGTGTTGATGATGATAAGTGAGAGAGTGTGGCATCCGAGGTCATTTACCGAAGCGTAATGAGTGTACGTTGCCCGAGGTCTCTTGCCGGGAATGAATGAGATGAGATTGATATTGTGAGGTGTCTATGTGCGGCACGTTGATAGTTGATATGAGATCTTGTTGTTGTCATCTTCATGCTTACAAATGAGTATTTTTTCATACTTGCGTTTCCATACATTGAAATTATATTTGCACATTCATCTTGCACATATGTGTGTGTGTGTATATATATAAGGCACATTTGATAGAGGGTTGACGATGTGGCCTATCTTTGTGACAGTTCATGTGTAGATAAGGCACATTTGACAGGGGATGATGATGTGGCCTATGTTGTGGAAGCTTATGTATATATATAAGGCATATTTGACGGGGGTGATAATGTGGCCTATGAGTGATATCATATATGTATGTAAGGCACATTTGACAGAGGGTGACGATGTGGCCTGTATGGTGATTGTGCTCGTGATCCGATGAGACATTCCGGAGTGAGTGGTATGAAGATGTCATGGGTTTCCCATGGGTCATAACTGTCGAAACATGATGTTTCGCTCGAGGCATGTGTGCACACGTTATTGATATATGGCCATTGCATTTATAACATCCGTATCATTGCATTGCTTTGCACTTGTTATCATCGTTGTCATTGTATTATTATTGTGTGGTGGTTACTTGATCGGAAACCTGATTGCATATTTTACCTGTTATGATGAGTACTTGGAACACTTGGGATCAGATGGTTAAACAATAGGATTGATTGGATATGATGAGACTAGAAACACTCGGGTTTGGATACTTCCCTATAGATTGGATCAGTCATATAGTGTTGTTGGTAGCCGACGGTTGAATACTGACTTGTATTGTGGACACTTGAGGACTTAATATGTGTTGATGAGACTGTTTTATACTTGTACTTAATTGTGAGCATGCCTATCTTTCATTTACTTTCTATATAAATATATATATATATATGTTAGCTAACTGAGGATGGCCTATGATACCTACCAGTACTATGATTTTGTACTGACCTGCACTTGCTGCATTCTTTTATGAGTGCAGAGTTCTAAGTTGGGTCTTCTTCCTTCTCCCGTAGCTGATAATCGCTGGCAGGACTGCTTCGAGTCTATAGGGTGAGCACGAGATATCCGCTGCCTTGAAGACTCTACTTATTTATGTCTTACTTTTCCATTCTGAGACATATACAGATTTGATGTAGTATTATATTTCCAGACTTGTATATTTCGAATTCTAGATGCTCTTGTATGTCTTAGACCAGACCCTGGGTGTATTTCTCTACATCTTATTTTATTATCGTAAGAATTACCATCTCCCAGACGGATTGGGTTTGGTGAGACAAGAAAATGTCCAATTTGTATGAAAAGAAAAATCCCAAATTTCCTCTCTTCTTGGTTTTCCTTCTTGATGTTGGAAAAACAAGAAACGCAATAAATATGGAGTTTCTTAATTTGCAAGATTGTTTTTTTTTTTTTTGCTGCAATTTAGCTTTACTATTTTAAGCTCCAAAAAAAAAGAGAGAATTTCATTTTTTTTTTTTTTGCTACGGCAAGAACGGAACTTTGATAGCACCGCTCTGATACCACTTGATAAGAATCTGGTTGCTTGAATAAAACAAGATTATAATGCGGAAACGGAAATACGAAGATTAAAGACAAGAATGTAAAAATAGACGAAATTCGAGAATATAATTCCCAAATTTCAAGATTAAGTGATAAGAACCCTAATTCATCTTAATATTAAAAAAATTAGCGGATTAAAACTAATCACGATACTAATAAAGTTCATTCAAGAAGTTAAATCAAAAGATGATCTAGACACCTATTTCAAAGAAATTAGAGACAATAATTAGCATAAGACTAATTACATTCTTTAATTTACGAATAACAACCAAAGATATTAAGTACGAAAACGAATAACAACCAAAGATATTAAGTACGAATTAATCTTATCTCTTAAAAGAATCGTTCTTATAAGGTTGCAAGATAAATCCAAAGTAGCCACACACAAAGGTTTAAAGAAGAGAAACTCTCAATAATAATAATATTTGTCTAATGAAAATAACAAAATCCACCACTATGTATAGGGGAAACCTATCCCAAATAGCATGGGATTCGAATCTTACGTTTATGGAAATAACGAATACTAAAACCTAACTAGGAAGAAACTTTTAAACTAGGAAAGCATGTAAAATAATTCCTAAAACTATTCCTAAAGAAATAAGGAATGTTGCCAAACTTTTATCCTATTCAAGTCACATGTACGTGACTTTGCACCCAACTTGGGTGAGAAATTAAGTTCTTTTATTTGGGCAGAAATTCAGCACTTTGGGTTCCCCTTTGGGCTTCATATGGACCCCAATCTTCCTCTTCTTGGACTTGAACTTGGATCATAAAATATGTGTAACATTTAGCCCATTCTTCTACACAATTCTTGGGCTTTTCTTCCAGGATAAGTTGTTACACCCCGTGGTTCTGTACGTTGAAATTCGTAAGTATTGGTTGTTTCAAGTATGGACTTTGAAGTAGCCCTCGTAACTGTAAGTTAAAGTGGGTCCCCATGCCGGGGTTTTATAAAGGACATATGAAAAGTGATACAAGTAGTACATGTAAATTTGAACAAGTCTTAAGAAGGACCCTTAAGCCGAATATGGGCATAAGCCCTCCAAAAGGATGATTTAAGGATACGTTTTGGATGATCTGAATTGGAGAGGCCAAAATGCCATTGTAAGTTTGGAATTTGAATCACACCAAAAAATGAAAGTTGTAGATAATTGAAATAGCTTTCCAACCATAGGTCATGGGCCCTCATACAATATCGGGATCAAACGTTATGCATGTTTTAAGATCGGCTGTTAGGGCAGGGAATTAACCTTGCGCGAACGCGTCAGAAGGTGGCGCGAAGGGGTAGAGGAGGGCCCTGCAACTCAGCCCGAACGCGCCACTTGGCAGTGCGATCACGCTGAGCAAATTTTAAGTCGGTCCAGGTAGACCCTGGACCGTTATAAAAAGGGGCTTACCCCTTCTTTCCTCTTCCAAAGAACACCCAAAGCCTCTCAAATTTTCTGGAAACTTCCCCCAACCTTCACTTATCAAATTTTAATGCGGATCAAGTAGAATTCCCCGAATTCCGGCCCAGACAACATATAGTTGCGGTTGTAGAATCGTATAACGATGAGTTTTGGTTCAAGTTCAAGGAGGGAAGTGAAGATATAGCCATAATATAGGGAGTAAGGTATAAATCTCCTATTATTAATGTTAATTTCGATTTATTTACAGAGATAAAGTCGTTAAATAATCGTATAGCGAGTTGGTTAGTTGTGAAATTGGAAAACATCATGAGGGATATTTTATGGTACATATTGGTATTGGAAATGATGTTATTGTCGTTGTTGTTGTTGTTGTTGTTGTTGGTTGCTGAATTATAATTTCGGGCTAGGCAAATAAACAGGGGAGATGTTGCCCGATTTTCGGCAGGATATAGAATGGTTTAATATGAAAGCCTAGCATAAATATATAACAATGAGTCTAACAATAATGTGAATCCTCTTGAATGTAGATTTACGAGCTCGGGTGGATAAACGTAGGTAATAGGAGGTTGAACAGGTATGTTAAGGCTAGTCCCTTTGTTTCGAAGGCATGATTCCTATGTTATGATTTCATAAATGTTTCCATAACCACCTTGTTTCCAAAAGGTACAAGTTCATGACTCTTAAAGCTTCTAGTGATGTTAAAGATGAGAATGTTTCTATGATGATTACGATGATGATGAATTTAAAATGTTTAACAGTCTCAAGTTATGACTTCAATGATGATGATGCCATTCTAGAAATTCCAAGTTTATGATTTCAATGTTATTATGAGAATTTTATATCCCGCATTTTGTACGTTGGAATATTGTTAAGTTGGTTGCGACGAGTTAAGAACAAGGCTATTTTCCGACTTCGTTTTAGCGCATAAGTCGCTTATGATTTTATTAGTATGGAATATTAAGGGAGTTGGGGTTAAAAGTGAATTATGGAAAGTTAGACATTTCATGAAAATTTGGGGCCAAAAGTGAAGTTTGGAAACTTAAATTCATGAAAACAAGTGACCATGTGGCCATGCACATGACTTGTGGGCCATAGGCCACATGTATGAAATATATATGTGTGTATAAGTGTCACGACCCAATTTGGGCCGCGACGAGTGCCCGATACTTGTACCGAGCACCCCTTGTCTACCATGTTGCCTTTATTACTAAGTGGGCCATATGAACTATACCATATTTTCTTTCAACATAACATTGATAACATGATAGTATACATAGGCTAGAAAGCTTTGATAATACATTATACAGCGACAAGGATCATCGATACAAAATATCTAACGGTACGTGTCTGCCTATGAGCCTCTAAACATAGTACAAATACACATATACATAGGAAGGGCCGAGTACTGTCGCGCCCGAATATACACACAAGAGTAGTACCAAAGGACCGAGGCTCCGGGCAAGCCGGAGCGCCGCTAGTTACCGCCGATGGAACTCTAGGAACCAGTCCGTCTACTCCGTCGACTCGCGGCATGAACGCAGCGTCCACAAGAAGGGACGTCAGTACAAAAAGTGTACCGAGTATGTAAGGCATGGAAATAAACAACGCAAGCATAAACATAGGTATGAATAACCATATCACAGGATCAGAGGGCGCTTAATGAGATAAGAAGGTAACCTGTACATAGAAAATAGAATCTGGGTTATATCATGTCTTATCATATCAAGTCACAGCATATCGGGTCGTAGCATAGCAGGCCATAGCATAGTAGATCATAGCATAGTAAGTCATAGCATAGCTGATCATAGCATAGTAAGTCATAGCATAGCTGATCATAGCATAGTAAGTCATAGCATAGCTGATCATAGCATAGTAAGTCATAGCATAGCTGATCATAGCATAGTAAGTTGTAGCATAGCCGATCATAGCATAGTAAGTCATAGCATAGCGATCATAGCATAGTAAGTCATAGCATAGCACCGAACAATGTCGGCTCGCCCACATAGCACCGAAATACATCGGCTCGCCCATATATCCCGCGTCCGGGCATCCCGCGTCCGGGATGATAAGCCAGCTGACCAGGTGGTAATGAAACATAGTTCCCTTCCCATTTTCCATGTATCCCATCCCCCGCCCCATGCACATATACATATCTCATATACACATGTCTCATTTTAAAGGAACGTTAATTATAAGGCGGGACTATTAATAGAAAATGAAATTAAAAGAAAACATAAAACAAAGTCGTGGGCATCCTAAACGTTAGTTCATATGTCTAAAATCTTTAGAAGATAATATCATAACCAAGGAATAAAATTAACGATCAAGAACTAGTCTAACACTTTCATGTTCATACTGGATCCTTAACTTAAGGCTCTTAGTCACGGAATCATTCTTATCATACTTGTCATAGACCTATTCTCTTCCTTATGTCATCATTATTATTATTATCGTCGAAATATTCTCATTAGAATAGTTATAGCACTTATCGCCCGGTAACGGAGCAATAAAGAAAAGCCGGGAGTAGTGGTCCCACCTCGAGTCAAATGAGGTGGCGTACACAACTTACATATAATACGTGTCATGACGTTACTTATGAAGGTCTTAGGGTAATCGGGTCTTATCCTTGCAAGTTCTAGGATATTTAGACATTTCTTTCACAATTCATGCACTTTTGGTTCAATCTTACTGAATGAATAGTAACTATTTTCAATCTCGGATTTCTAGGAAAGGGATTGTCCCCGAGGTACGTATTCAAGCCTACTACATCTAAGACATGCCAAGAAAGGAAGGGGAAACCTTACATACCTCTTTTCGCTCCTTATGCCACTCCAAATTCAAGTCGCAAATCCTCCAGAATCTACAAATTGGTCATGTTTACCAAACATAATTAGTGCCTTTAGAATTGGATTCTTAAAATAATACTTGGCTACCGAAATTTTGGCAAAGTACTTCCCCCGTAAATACTCCATCCCACCAAGTTTAACTTGGCCAATTTCAATCAACAACAATCGGGAATTCAACCCGGCCAAACTAACAACACAATATCAACAACCATACTAACAATTTCCATATTCAATTCAAGTTACATTATAACAACTCAATTCATATACTACCTCCTTCGAACCTTCCAACTCCAATAAGAACATTATAATTCATATGCCAACAACGCCATACTAACAATATTATCTTTCATACATGCAAGAACATAATATTCAATTTAGATACTTCAATCACAAGTCTCCAACTTCTACAACTTCACAAGATTATTAAGCTTTAATAGGTAATACAAAATCCTCAACACAACAACAACCAAAACACAAAATAAAATTGATTCATTTTCTTCCATATTACATGCACTTACACGGCCACACAAGCACCCTACCTCACGGCCACCTTCACAACTACAACTTCTGAAAAATCATCCAACTTCCCACATCAACATAACATTTACAACAATAACAACCAAATACTAAATAAAATAATTAAAACATGATTCATACATACACCTAGGCATGCACGGCCATACCTACATATTCTTGTTCCTCAAGAATTTCACTCATTTTGCACACTACATCATGCACAACATCCATAACATACATAAAAAGATATAAAAGAATGAATCCTTACCTTCTTCCTTGATTCTCCAATTAACTAGGATTTCCAACTTATATGAATATATGTTTTTCTTGCTCCAAGGACCTCTCCACCTTGCTAGGGACTCTTGAATAGGTAGGAAATGATTTTTGGAAAATTTTTGTAATCTTTCTCGGAATTTTTCTCTTGGCCGAATGGCCCTTCAACTTCTCCTCCTTGTTCTTTGTTCTTCCACCTCTTGAAATTTCTAGAAAATTATGAGTCAAGGATGACTTAGTCATCTTTTATTAGTGTAAATCAAACCCTTCATGGGCCTAGCCCATGCCATGGCCGGTTGGGCCTCTCTTTTGTTTCCAAAAATTAATCCAAGCCCAATTGTATTTCACGACAAGTAATAATTCATAAAATCGTTTCCAAAAATTCCGACTTTACCCCTAGACTCTCTTAATAATTCCGCTTCTAAATTCTTCATAAGCCATTCATATGCTTAACAAGATAAAGATATGGCCTTGCTTGTCGTCCTCCCGCAATTGTCTTGAATTACCCGATTGCTCAAAAATGCGGGATATAACATCCTCCCCCCTTTAGGACATTCGTCCTCGAATGTTAAACTGGCCTCGTGGCGTATTATGATGTTCGGGGGAGTCTCCTTCGTAGATATCCCACATATCGCTTAGCATATCCATTTCAAAGCACGTTCTCCTTTTTGCTAGTCTACACCGCCCCAACCTACACGGCTTCTATAGAACTTCCAGTCACTCCACACACTCTAATTTACTTTAAACTACTTACTTTCACATTCGTCCCCAGTTCCCTTATTTATGAAATTTTCAACATATTTCCCAGGGGGTCACCCATCCTAGGATTGCTCTCCCTTTAGCACGCTTAACTTCAAAACTTTCATACATTTCAGTGGTTTGCGACTAGTATTTATGCCTCCACTTTCCTGGACTACCTTCGTCTCGTAACCTGGAGCGAGTCGGGGTCTTAGCAAATTTCCGAAGCATTTTCGTAACGCATCTTTTCTTTTAATTACTACTCTGGCCCCTCCGCAATCACCCATATTAATCTTTTATCTATGTGTACGGCTATTTTTCGTTCGAAATTCCCAAACTCTTAATACGTTTAGCAATAAAAAAAAACGGTGTACGATAGAGTAGAATCTAGGTCAACTAGCACATGCATATCATAGAAAGTTGCCGAAAGTGTACCTGTGGCGGCGTCTGCGGAAGGCTCAGGATCCTGTCGTCCCGCTAATGCATATATACGGTGCGGAGGACCAGCTGAACTGGGTGCCCCTCCTCTGCCTCGGCCCCGACCTGCTGGAGCCTGAGAGGCCTGTCCCGGAGGGCGCACGGACGGTGATGAACCCACCGCTGACCCGGCGGGCTGAGCTCTACTTCCTTCATTCCTTAGCGGACAATCTCGCATCAAATGGTCCATCCGTCCGCAGCATAACATGCACCCGTATCGCGGTAACACGCGCGAGCGTGGCTCGCCACACCGAGCACACCGTAGTGGGGGTTGCCCCGTCTCGCTAGAACCGCCTATCGGGGACCACGAAGCTCTAGTACCCGATCCGGTCCCGAATAGGCGGGGGCGGTCAAATCCCATCCGCAAATCGAGGTGGTGCAATCGGCCACCGATTGGCCGAATACTCAAATTGCTCCTCGCGCCCGCTCTCTCTATATTCACTTCTAGCCCCGAAAGATCGGCCTCTTTTTCTGGAATCCCTATCTGGGTAACGCTCCCCTCTCCGCAGATGATATTGTTCCCCCAAGTTTTGGGCATGGGCCTGGATGCGAGCAATAGTCATCCCATCCTGGAGTGAAGCCGTCAAGCATTCCTTAATTATGTGTGGCCCCAACCCACTAGCAAACCGGTGTACATGATCTCCCATATCAGCTATCATGGCAGGGGCATACCTGGCTAATGAGTTAAAGCGAAGACTATATTCTCTGACACTCATATTTCCCTGCTTAAGATTCAAAAACATATCAGCTCGAGCTCGTCGGACCTCCGGCGGTAGAAAATGTCGCAAAAATGCCTCAGTGAACTCCTGCCAAACCGGAGGGGGTGCATTCGCTCCCCTCGAAGATACCCAGTTGTTATACCACAGAACTGCCACATCCCGCAGCCTGTATGAAGCCAACTCTACGGACTTCGTATCCGAAGCATGTATGATCCTCAGAGTCCTCAGCATCTCATCTATGAAACTCGCGCGGGTCCTCCTCTGGTTTTGATCCATAGAACTCCGGAGGTCTCAGGGTGATAAAGTCACGGGCCCTTGCGCTCACCGCCCTATCTCCCGGGTCCGTATCTTGCCGCTGAGCCTGTGCGGCAACTAACTGGGTCAATAACCCGGATGGCCTCGCCATCCGCGGCCCGGAGCCGCCGGGGGGGGGGTGCCGGGGCGGGGCGGGACTCCTTCCGCGCCGCCGACACGGGGGGAGCACGAAAAGCACGGGGAAGGAGCCTCGTTATGAGACTCACCTTCTTCCAATTCCGCGGTGGCTCCCGTTCGTTCTTTTCTCGGCCACCGTCTTGCCCACGGGCTACTGTAGCTTTCCTCTTCACCGGCATTACTGAAATCATAACATAGGATTAGGAGAATAACATGGAAACCTGGTAACATAGCTCTATCGCACGATCTAGAGTACAAAGAAGGTCATATTTCCTAAATGCCCTGCAGCCTCCTATTTATAAGTGTGACGCGCTACACACCCATAAACAGGACTCTACTGGACACGGCTCGTAGACAAATCCCTAGGACCGCCTGCTCTGATACCACTTCTGTCACGACCCAATTAGGGCCGCGACGAGTGCCCGATACTTGTACCGAGCACCCCTTGTCTACCATGTTGCCTTCATTACTAAGTGGGCCATATGAACTATACCATATTTTCTTTCAACATAACATTGATAACATGATAGTATACATAGGCTAGCAAGCTTTGATAATACATTATACAGCGACAAGGATCATCGATACAAAATATCTAACGGTACGTGTCTGCCTACGAGCCTCTAAACATAGTACAAATACACATATACATAGGAAGGGCCGAATCTTGTCGGGCCCGAATATACACACAAGAGTAGTACCAAAGGACCGAGGCTCCGACAACCGGAGCGCGCTAGTTACCGGCGATGGAACTCTAGGAATCAAAGTCCGTCTACCTGGCGACTGCCGCGCGGCATGAACGCGGCGTCCACAAGAAGGGACGTCGGCACAAAAAGTGTACCGAGTATGTAAGGCATGGAAATAAACAACGCAAGCATAAACATAGATATGAATAACCATATCACGGGATCGATGGATGGCGACTTAATGAGATAAGAAGGTAACACGTGCATAGAAAATAGAATCTCGGGTTATATCATGTCTTATCATATCAAGTCAAAAGATATCGGGTCGTAGCATAGCGAGCCATAGCATAGTAGATCATAGCATATCGTAAGTCATAGCATAGCGATCATAGCATAGTAAGTCATAGCATAGCCGATCATAGCATAGTAAGTCATAAAGCATAGCCGATCATAGCATAGTAAGTCGTAGCATGGTATATCGATCATAGCATAGTAAGTCGTAGCATAGCTGATCATAGCATAGTAAGTCATAGCATAGCTGATCATAGCATAGTAAGTCATAGCATAGCACCGAACAATGTCGGCTCGCCCACATAGCACCGAAATACATCGGCTCGCCCATATATCCGCGTCGGGCATCCCGGGTCCGGGATGATAAGCCGGTGACCAGTGGCAATGAAACATAGTTCCCTTCCCATTTTCCATGTATCCCATCCCCCCGCCCCATGCACATATATATATATCATATATAGCATGTCTATTTTAAAGGAACGTTAATTATAAGGCGGGACTATTAATAGAAAATGAAATTAAAAGAAAACATAAAACAAAGTCGTGGGCATCCTAAACGTTAGTTCATATGTCTAAAATCTTTAGAAGATAATATCATAACCAAGGAATAAAATTAACGATCAAGAACTAGTCTAACACTTTCATGTTCAACTTTTAGGATCCTTAACAAGGCTCTTAGTCACGGAATCATTCTTATCATACTTGTCAACAACTATTCTCTTCCTTATGTCATCATTATTATTATTATCGTCGAAATATTCTCATTAGAATAGTTATAGCACTTATAAACCGGTAACGAACAATAAAGAAAAGCAAGAATAGTGGGCCCACCTCGAGTCAAATGAGGTGGCGTACACAACTTACACACATATAATACGTGTCATGACGTTACTTATGAAGGTCTTAGGGTAATCGGGTCTTATCCTTGCAAGTTCTAGGATATTTAGACATTTCTTTCACAATTCATGCACTTTTGGTTCAATCTTCTATTGAATGAATAGTAACTATTTTCAATCTCGGATTTCTAGGAAAGGGATTGTCCCCGAGGTACGTATTCAAGCCTACTACATCTAAGACATGCCAAGAAAGGAAGGGGAAACCTTACATACCTCTTTTCGCTCCTTATGCCACTCCAAATTCAAGTCGCAAATCCGCCAGAATCTACAAATTGGTCATGTTTACCAAACATAATTAGTGCCTTTAGAATTGGATTCTTAAAATAATACTTGGCTACCGAAATTTTGGCAGCACTTCCCCTGTAAATACTCCATCCCACCAAGTTCAACTTGGCCAATTTCAATCAACAACAATCCGGGAATTCAACCCGGCCAAACTAACATCACAATATCAACAACCATACTAACAATTTCCATATTCAATTCAAGTTACATTATAACAACTCAATTCGTATACTACCTCCTTCAAACCTTCCAACTCCAATAAGAACATTATAATTCATATGCCAACAACGCCATACTAACAATATTATCTTTCATACATGCAAGAACATAATATTCAATTTAGATACTTCAATCACAAGTCTCCAACTTCTACAACTTCACAAGATTATTAAGCTTTCATAGGTAATACAAAATCCTCAACACAACAACAACCAAAACACAAAATAAAATTGATTCATTTTCTTCCATATTACATGCACTTACACGGCCACACAAGCACCCTACCTCACGGCCACCTTCACAACTACAACTTCTCAAAAAAATCATCAACTTCCACATCAACATAACATTTACAACAATAACAACCAAATACTAAATAAAATAATTAAAACATGATTCATACATACACCTAGGCATGCACGGCCATACCCACATATTCTTGTTCCTCAAGAATTTCACTCATTTTGCACACTACATCATGCACAACATCCATAACATACATAAAAAGATATAAAAGAATGAATCCTTACCTTCTTCCTTGATTCTCCAATTAACTAGGATTTCCAACTTATATGAATATATGTTTTTCTTGCTCCAAGGACCTCTCCACCTTGCTAGGGACTCTTGAATAGGTAGGAAATGATTTTTGGAAATTTTTTTGTAATTTTTCTTGGAATTTTTCTCTTGGCCGAATGGCCCTTCAACTTCTCCTCCTTGTTCTTTGTTCTTCCACCTCTTGAAATTTCTAGAAAATTATGAGTCAAGGATGACTTAGTCATCTTTTATTAGTGTAAATCAAACCCCTTCATGGGCCTAGCCCATGCCATGGCCGGTTGGGCCTCTCTTTTGTTTCCAAAAATTAATCCAAGCCCAATTGTATTTCACGACAAGTAATAATTCATAAAATCGTTTCCAAAAATTCCGACTTTACTCATAGACTCTCTTAATAATTCCGCTTCTAAATTCTTCATAAGCCATTCATATGCTTAACAGGATAAAGATATGGCCTTGCTTGTCGTCCTCCCGCAATTGTCTTGAATTACCCGATTGCTCAAAAATGCGGGATATAACAATAATATGACAATTAGTCATCTTCATCATTTGTGACTCCTTAGAAAGTTCAAGAAATATGGAGAAAAAAGAGAGAAAGGCATTCGGCTATGGGGTTGGCAGCTAAACCTTCTCCCACTATTGATCATGAAAAATTCTTTTCTTCTAGCTTTCCTACTAATTGAAAGGCCCTCGTTAACATGGAGCGATCGTTGGAACAAGAAAAAACCGCTCGTTGTCGCAATTCACCAATTCTAGCCGTGGGAGAAGATGGATGGAAAGGTGAGGTTCAATCTTCCTTACATGTTTTATGGGTGTTTATGCATGTTGTGATATGTAGAAATGAATGACATTCATGAGAATGTGGTGTTGTTGTTATAGCCGTGTATGTGTGGTGTGTGGCCGTGTGTATGTGGAATTGTGTAGGTGTGGTGAATTAATTGTATCTAACATGTTTGGGTATTGTTGTAATGTGTGAAAATGGATGAAAATCATGAAAGTTGTGTGGGTTGGTTGTGGTGACCGAAAATGGGTTGTGTTGTTGGCAAGGAATGAACAAATTTTATTTAGTGTAATTTGGTTGTTGTGTTTTGGATTCTATGGTGTGAATGAGAGTTTAATGATTCAAATGGAAGTGTGGTTGTTGTTGGGCTGTTTTAGAAGTTAGTAAGATTGTAATGTGGTTCCTTGTAGTTATGATAATAATGTTGTCAATGTGTGAATTGTTAGTGTAGTTGATGAATTTGGAAGGAAGAAATGTGTTGTTGATTGTTTTCTTGAACTTGAAGTGTTTCGGGTTGCCTTGTGTGTGGATGAGCTGATTTGAATAAATTTGTGGATTGTCCGAAATGTTCTCAAATCTTATTTGAATGGCCTTGGGTTAGTCCTTGAATATGCGAGCATCGATATTAGCTTGAAAGTATGTAGTTGCATTGAATATAATGGAATGTAATGGAGTGTCGTCGAATTATGTAGAATGGAATTATTGATGTTAGAATGCATTTGAAATCAATTGTTGATGTCATTTATAAGGTTGTTGGTATTGTTGGTAATGATTTTGGCCGAGTTGAATTCTCGGGGTAATGAATTTATAGGGGAAATGCTGCCCAAGTTTCTGTAGAAAAAGTAATGGCTTGGAATTGGATTCTTCGATGCCTTCAACTAATATTCGATGTCTATTGACGTTGTGTAGACCGTGGAGAGTCGAGACTTGAGTTGGATTAGCCTAGGAAGCAATCGAGGTATGTAAGCTTAACCCTTCTTTCTTTGGCATGTCTTAGTGAAAAGTAAGTTATGACACGTACCCGACGTAATTCTACTCTTGCGATCAAGCATGTTTATGACCTATATTTGTTTCTTGATATTCATGTTCTTAATGTAGTCAAATTAGGGTCTTTACGTTTTTCGCATGAATGGATTTCAAAGATTGCATAAAAGTTTGTTTTCAAAAAGAGTTTGTGTCTAAACGATTCCGAAACTACGAACATCGTAACTTTCGCATAAAGGCTCGGATCGTTCCGATTTGTTTGTAGGAAGTTCTAAAATGTATAAAGTTTGTAACTTTCCAAGGCGAACTCGGATTGGGTTGACGTATGACTATGATCCCTATGGCTTGAATATGACTATGACCCTTATGGATTTGTAAATACGTATGATGTATGTTATGCTTTCGAAAGATATTTGATATAACTATTGTAAGGCTTTCAAATGATATTCCGTTTAGACTATTTCATTGAGTCTTTGAGATGTTTTAATTGCATTTGGTTTCTCACTACTGCTGCTCTTGCCGACCTCGATATGTCCTTCCATTGCGTCCGGGCCGGAGGGTGTATTCGTGCGCGACTCCATTGCATTATTCACCGCGTCCCTCACTAGAGGGCGGGGCACGTTATATATATATATATATATATATATATATATATATATATATATATATATATATATATATATATATATATGATGTGATGATGGGGATGGCGGCCGGATATGCAAGGTCCCTTGCTAGCGGGGCGGGACACGTTATTCACCGCGTCCCTCGGCTGAGGGCGGGGCACGTTATATATATGGATATGCATGCATGATGATGATATGATTTTATTTACCGCGTCCCTCATTAGATGGTCAGGGCACGTTATATGTACACTTTATATATGTATATTATGATTTTACTCATCGAGTCCCTCGCTAGAGGGCCGGGACACGCTATATGTTTCTACGATGATTTTATAACATTGACATGCATGATAAATGTTTTCGAAGGCAAGTCTTATGATTTTCTATACTCTTTACTTCAGTATGATCCCGCTTACTATATTTCATGCTTTACATACTCAGTACATATTTAACGCCCCCTTTCTTCGAAAGGTGCGTTTTATGCGCGTAGGTACACGCGGATAGTGGAAGATATTAGCGAAGTTGTTCCGGCGGGATTGGCGAGCTCCGTTTTCTCCGGTCTTTGCCGAGTTAGAGCTTTATGATATGGTTTCATGTTCCATGTTAGAGACTTTGCGAGACGGTGTCGTGGGTATAAGATGTCGGTTATGTGAGCGGCTATGTAAGCCGATGAGTTATTACGCATTGTATTATAAGTTCTATACGTTTCTATATGATATAGATTTTCTTTGATTCGAGAAAGGTAAAAAGCATATTATTCTTCGAAAAACTTTCATTATGTAATTGTGTCGTGGTTTGAGAGCCAGCGTGATTTTGAGTATTATGTTAGTCAGCGGGTTCGCTCGGTCCTAAATAAGGGTCGGGTGCCCATAACGCCCTAACAGAAATTAGGGTGTGACAAATTGGTATCAGAGCGGTTGGTCCTAGGGGTTGTCTGCAAAGTCGTGTCCAGTAGAGCCCTGTTTATGGTGTGAAGCGCGCCGCATTTATAAACAGGAGGATACGGGGCATCTAGGATGGTTACTCTTCTTTGACATCTTAGATCGTTCCGTAGAGCCAAGTTATAGGAAACGAGATTCCTCGTACTAAGTTTTGATTTCAGCAGGAGAAAGGCATTGACAGAAGAAAGCGATTAACGATGTTGGAGGTTACAAAGTACGCAGGTAAGTAATGGTATGAGAGATATATGTCGGGTAGGATATAGAAGTACGATTGAAATACAAGTTGTGATCAAAAAGGGAAAGTAAACAAGAAAGTGTAACAGGTGCCGTTTGAGTTGGGACTATGAGGTACGTTCATTATTTTTTATCTTGTTGATGATAATGGGAGCCACTGTGAGGCATGTGATATGATGCGATATGCATATATGTGTGTTGGTACATGAGGTATTGTTGGTATTTCCTGTGTACGAGGTTTTGAGATAGTAACGATTCTGAGAGGAAAACTCTGCCGAAGTGTTTCCAGGAATAAAGAAAGAATGAGATTTAGGTTTGTGATACGTCTGGAAACGGGGTCGTGCCAATAGTAATGAAATTTTTTTTGACTAAGATACGAGCGCAGCCGACCTCGGGAAAGAAGTTAATGGAGGAATTGGGGATAACAATAATTGGAAGTTCGATATCGACACGGTGAAAAAAATTTGGAAAAGACTTGTAGCCCAAAAAGGCGATCCAAAAAAAAAAAAAAAAAAAAAGAGTTGGGTAAGTCGTGATGGAGTGTTGTTTAAGGTGCCGATCGAATGGACAAGTAGGGACGAATTACGACGAGCTTATAGTTGAAAGGAGTAATAGTATGATTAAGACAAGAGTACGGAGGAAAAGAATCGTGATGGATATGAACGTATTGATAAGATAGTTTGGGAAATATTAAAGATAAAGTTGATCAGAAATGGAAGAGGTTTAAGAAGTATTATCATATAGGATTGATCACGAATGAGATATAATGTAAGTATAACGAGGATTGTTATGAAAATAAGAAAAGCCTAGTGAGAAAGTGGCTAAAGCTACGATATGATCTATGTCGCTAGAATCTAACGACGAGTGTGTAATGGAGAAGCGAGGTATAGAACGAATAAGAAAGGCTTATCAAGTTCGGTAGGGGAAGTTGGAATAGGGATTGCATAATAATGAAAATGATAGCGAGTGTGGGAAAAGAAAGGGTAATCGGAACAAGAAAATAAGAAGGGAGTGAGACAACAGTGTAGTAATAGGCCATGATATGTGTAGTCAAGGATACGAGTACTATAAGTGATGGGATTATGAAAGACACGGTTATAGGAAGGATGAGGAACGAGGTAAAATGAGGGTAGAAATCCAAGGACGGCCAACTGAGTATCTGTAAGTAACGGTAATCGAGGTGTATTCCTCGCCATTGAGGTCTGGAGGTCTAAGACGGAAAAGTAGTCATGTCTAGAGGTGAAACGTGAATGTTGAGGATAAAAGGGAGTTGAAATAGAAATTGTGAAGTCAGGAAACTAAGAAACCTTTCTAATTCGGGGGGAAACGTGTTATGAGGACGCTTCGAAATCCGTTAGGACTTCGACTTACTCTAAAATACGTGAAAAAGGTGATGCGGTAAGGTGGACGCAGTTATACGAGCGTCAAAGTGTAGTATTCCGCCAGAGTTCTAAAGTTAAGCGTCTTTGAAGCGAGAGAAATTCTAGGATGGGAGACCCCCTGGGAAGTTTTACGAAAGTTCTACAAATTCGGACGCAAGAAGTAAATGAGGAGTTAGAGTGACTTAAGGACAAATTAAGAGTCTGAGGAGTGGGCAGAAACCCTAAAAGGTCGCGCAAAACGGGGCGAATTAGACCGATAAAGAGGAAGAAAGTGCGTCACAGTTCTAGGATTAGGGTGAGTCGGAATAGTGTACGGAGATACCTTGTAAGCAAGATAGTAGGGACTATATGTGTACATAGGTACGCACAGGATATCCTGCACATGGTTGGATCAGCGGATATATGTATTCCGGTAATCAACGTGGTGGTATATGGAAGACATTAATGGGAAAAGGTAACGAGGTTCAAGTGAGAAGGAAAATATAAATGGCACGAACGTTATAAGGCGAGTTGATGCTGTTTTCATCACAGGTTAAACTCGGAAAGTCCTAACACTATGATATTTGGAAAAGGAAGAAAGTGAGTAAACAGACGGCAACGGGAACCAAAATGTCGGAATAGAAGCGCCGCCTAAATAAGATTGGAAATACGGATATAGGGCGGAGTATAATCGGGTAATGGCATAAGTGCACCCCTAAAGGGGGGAAGCGAGGGAGAGAGATGGAAGTGTAAGACGAAGACAATCCACATTGTGATGTCTTGAATACGGATGCTTGAGCTACAGGTAAGATCCCTTGCTAAGACGAGTGAGCAGGATCCAAAAGCCAGTAAAGAGGATAGAAGTTAGGATGGTGGTTAGGATAGTGCAGAAAAAAGTAACTGTGGAGATCTTAAGGGATATGACGGTGGAAAGTGGACGCTTAAAAGGAGAAAATACGACGAGGAAAGGTAACGAGTGACTTATGAAGACATTGTGAAGAATAACACTGCCGTGCTGGATTAAAGGTTAAGACGTGGGCAATAAGGTTGTTCGCTAATAATACTGTGACTATGAACCGTAAGGGGAGAAAAAGAAAATAATTATGGAAAACCTCCTATAGTAGGGAGTGAGAGCATCAAAGGAGTGAGTAAAGGAAGGGAGAAGAAGGTGACCGGATAGGCTACAATTGAATGTTAGGATGGAAGGAATGCATAGAGTAGAGTGAACTAGGTGAAGAAAAGACCGCAGCCAAGATGGGATATACTTTATACAAGTCGTATAAGAGTGGTTATGTTACCTATGAACATTTATATGCTAGGAATGAGACCAAGTGAGTGAATATTTGATAGGAGGAGTTTGGATTCGGTAACGACAATACGATTTACAAGATTTCGGGTACGTTAAGGAAAGAGTAAAGATGGTTTAAGCTAAGTTGCGAAATGGAATCGATCACGAGGGCAAAAAGGATACGGTTGTGGTCGAACCAAAGATGTATTCCGATACCAGTTGTAGGAAAAGAGGGGCGAGGACAAGTAAAACGTAAGGATCAGCGAGGCCACGTTAAGGTAGTCATTGGACTAATTGGAGCATCTTTGTATATTTGCGTAAAGGTTGCAACGTCATGTGTGACAGGGAAATTGGAAACAAGATTAGAGCAAAGGGACAATAGAAGAGTTTGCACTAAAGATAAAGAAACGACACGAGATAATGTGCCTAGGATGCTACAAGTTGAGTAAAGAAAGATTATAAGACGATTTAAGCAAGATGATCACAACTAGGAGCTTTGGAAGAGAGTGAATTTACATTCTTTCGGATTGATATCAATTGAGGATGGTTAAAGCCGGAAGCGGCTAGGGAAGGTTGTTATATGAGGGGACTTCATCACTACTTGACAACCGACTCCAAAGACAAAGACTAAGAACAAAAGGTAAAGTGACAATTAAAGTCTTTCAAGGGAATCGAGAAAAAGTTGAACCCGAGATATATTAGGCTTTGCTACATGGTACATAAGGCGAGAAGGTTGCGTGCTAAAGACGTAGCTTCCGTTAAGGCACCGTGGTGGAATGATAACAGAAAGGAAATGACTTGCGAACCTGAGGAGGAGGTGAGAGAGAAATATGATTGGTAGAACGGATTGCATGCTATGCCAGTAGAGGAAATCGAGATCCTTAAGACCCCATGCGACTAGTTGAACATTCGAGGACGAATGTTCTAAAGGGGGGAAGGATGTTATATCCCGCATTTTGTACGTTGGAATATTGTTAAGTTGGTTGCGACGAGTTAAGAACAAGGCTATTTTCCGACTTCGTTTTAGCGCATAAGTCGCTTATCATTTTATTAGTATGGAACATTAAGGGAGTTGGGGTTAAAAATGAATTATGGAAAGTTAGACATTTCATGAAAATTTGGGGCCAAAAGTGAAGTTTGGAAACTTAAATTCATGAAAACAAGTGACCATGTGCCATGCACATGACTTGTGGGCCATAGGCCACATGTATGAAATATATATGTGTGTATAAGATGACAATTAGTCATCTTCATCATTTGTGACTCCTTAGAAAGTTCAAGAAATATGGAGAAAAAAAAAGAGAGAAAGGCATTCGGTTATGGGGTTGGCGAAGCGCCTCCCACTATTGATCATGAAAAATTCTTTTCTTCTAGCTTTCCTACTAATTGAAAGGCCCTCGTTAACGTGGAGTTGATCGTTGGAACAAGAAAACCGCTCGTTGTCGCAATTCACCAATTCTAGCCGTGGGAGAAGATGGATGGAAAGGTGAGGTTCAATCTTCCTTACATGTTTTATGGGTGTTTATGCATGTTGTGATATGTAGAAATGAATGAAATTCATGAGAATGTGTTGTTGTTGTTATAGCCGTGTATGTGTGGTGTGTGGCCGTGTGTATGTGGAATTGTGTAGGTGTGGTGAATTAATTGTATCTAACATGTTTGGGTATTGTTGTAATGTGTTAAAATGGATGAAAATCATGAAAGTTGTGGGCTGGTTGTGGTGACCGAAAATGGGTTGTGTTGTTGGCAAGGAATGAACAAATTTTATTTAGTGTAATTTGGTTGTTGTGTTGTGGATTCTATGGTGTGAATGAGAGTTTAATGATTCAAATGGAAGTGTGGTTGTTGTTGGGCTGTTTTAGAAGTTAGTAAGATTGTAATGTGGTTCCTTGTAGTTATGATAATAATGTTGTCAATGTGTGAATTGTTAGTGTAGTTGATGAATTTGGAAGGAAGAAATGTGTTGTTGATTGTTTTCTTGAACTTGAAGTGTTTCGGGTTGCCTTGTTTGTGGATGGGCTGATTTGAATAAATTTGTGGATTTCCAGAAATGTTCTCAAATCTTGTTTGAATGGCCTTGGGTTAGTTCTTGAATATGCGAGCATCGATATTAGCTTGAAAGTATGTAGTTGCATTGAATATAATTGAATGTAATGGAGTGTCGTCGAATTATGTAGAAAGGAATTATTGATGTTAGAATGCATTTGAAATCAATTGTTGATGTCGTTTATAAGGTTGTTGGTATTGTTGGTAATGATTTTGGCCGAGTTGAATTCTCGGGGTGATGAATTTATAGGGGAAATGCTGCCCAAGTTTCTGTAGAAAAAGTAATGGCTTGGAATTAGATTCTTCGATACCTTCAACTAATATTCGATGTCTATTGACGTTGTGTAGACCTTGGAGAGTCGAGACTTGAGTTGGATTAGCCTAGGAAGCAATCGAGGTATGTAAGCTTAACCCTTCTTTCTTTGGCATGTCTTAGTGAAAGTTAAGTTATGACACGTACCCCGAGGTAATTCTACTCTTGCGATCCGAGCATGTTTATGTTATATCCCGCATTTTCGTACATTGGAACAATCCGGATTAATTATGATAAGTTAAGGACAAAACTATTCCGGGATGCAAGTCGGGGATTTTTGACCTTTGATTTTTTTTAAGACATAAGTTGTTCATGAATTTGTTGGTATGGAATAATTAGGAGAATTTGGGACCAAAAGTGATAAAATTGGAAGTTGGAAAAGTCATCCATTTTTCCATGGCTAGCCGTGTAGTGTGGAGTTGGCCCACACAAAGTGTGTTCAATTTTAATTGGAACAACACATGGTGTGGGCCAAAGGCAATTGTACACTTCATATAATGGAAAGATGACTAACTAGTCTTCATTTACACTTCACCACACTTAGAAAAATTTTCAAGAAGTTGAAGAACCAACAAGCTTGTTCTCGGCCAACCAAGAGAAAATTCAAGTCCCATTTCTATCTCTTCTAAAATTATTTTGATGATGCAAACCCACTATATTGAGGTCCCTAAGTAGCGTGGAGGTATCGTTGGAGCGATCAACCCATTATTTTTCATCCTTGGAAACCCTAGGCTATTGGGAAGTTGAAGAGGAAAGGTAAGAATTCATTATGTTTTATGTGTTATAAAGGTTGTTTGTGTCTTGTAGTATGTTAAATAGGATGAATATCATGAAAAATTGCATGTTGGAAGTGAGTCGTGTGTGTGGTGTTAGTCGTGTAGAGTGGGTGTGTGTTGTGTTGTGTAGAAGCTATGAATTAAAGCTTAGTTAGCATTGTTATGATCATTGTAAGGTGAAGAACGATTGAGAATCATCCATATATGTATATGTGTAGTGTTGGTCGAAATGGGTCATATTATATGACAATGAACGAATTGATATCGCGTAATGTTTTAGTCGTCGTCGTTATGAATTCTATGTTGGAAATGAATGTTTAATATCTCAAATTGATGTGTAGTTGTTGCGGACTGATTTGGAGACTATTGTGCATTTAATGTAATTTGCATATTGATGAGAATAGTATTGTTAGAATGTGAATCGTGGATGCAAATCATGATTTGGAAATAAGGAATGGGTTAAAGTGAGGTTCTCGGTTTAGGAATTTGAATTCGATTTGAATTGGAGAAAAATTTGGATTGTTGGAAATGTTGTATGGATTGCTTAGAATGTCTTTAAATATTGTTGATATGGGTTTGGGTTAGTATGTGAATGTATAAGCGTCGATGTTGGTTTGAAGGTAAGCCGTTGAATTGAAATTATGGATGTTGTTGAATGATGGAAAAAGAGAGCTATTATTGTTGAATTGCCTTTCGGATTGCTTATTGTTGTTGCTAGGTTGGTTGTTGTTATTGTTGTTGTTGATTTTGGCCGAGTTAAATTCTCGGGGTGGCCTATTGACAGGGGAAATGCTGCCCAAATTTCTGTAGAATTAAGGGCGAAATTGGAATTAAATGCCCAAAATGTCTCTAGCTAATGTTTGGCATCTTATGGCTTAATTGTAGACCTTGGGCAGCCCGAGGCGTAGGTCGTGATTAGCTTGAGTTTGGAGTAGCTTTGGAAGCGTTCGAGGTATGTAAAGCGCAACCCTTCCTTCCTTTGGCATGCCTTAGTCGTAAATAGGCTATGATACGAGCCTCGAGGAAATTCTACTCTCGCGACCCGACCATGTCTGTGATTATTATATGTTTCTTGGTCTTCGTATGCATGATACGATGAAATATTTGCCCCTATGTCTTTTGTATGACAAAGTTTCAAAAGTTGCATAAAAAGTTGGTTTTTAAAAGAGTTTATTCCTAAACGATTCCGAAAACTACGAAAGTCCGTAACTTCCACAGACAGAACCGGATCGCTTCGATGTTCTCAAAAATGATTCCATGATGTATGATGACTATGTTTTCCATGGGCGGGCCCGGCTCGGGTCGACACCCGTCAGTGGGTCCCGCGACTTTCCTTTATGTACTTCTGACGACTTTGAAAAGAATATGATACGATTATGATCCCGATTTCAAGTACGACCAGTTTGCTTCCCTTTTGAGTTTATGATAATGATCTCACGCATATGATTTTGTTACACAACTATGGTTCCTAAAGTTCGGGTTGATATGTTCCCGAGTGGTATTCGAAAGAAAATTCGATTTGACTATTGTCTTGATTTTGAAATAATAATTCGCTTCAACTATTCTATTGAGTCTGTAATGACGACTATGTTTTTGTTTTCCACAAGCTATGATACGCGATCTTGACACGTACCTACACTTTCTAAAATACTACTCGAATGATTTTCGGAAGAAACTTGATTTAACTATTATTTAGCTTTAAAATGAGATTTCGATTGACTATGTTGTTGAGCCTGTGATGATGATCTGTGTATATGGTTCCCCACTACTCTGTTCGTGTGTGCTATGCTGTATTCTGAAGTATGACGATTTTATACACCGAGCCCCTCACTAGAGGGCCGGGACACGCTATGCATATGATGACATGATGATGACATGATTCTATACACCGAGACCCTCACTAGAGGGCCGGGACACGCTATACACCGAGTTCCTCACTAGAGGGCCGGGACACGCTATATGTACGTATATATGGGATGCCGATATGATCTTATTTACCGAGTCTCTCGCTAGAGGGCCGGGACACGCTATATGTACACGCATGTGCAAAATGATTGTCTGATTGGTATATGATATGAACATGTATGAATTATGTTCTGAAGGTAAGTTTTGTGGTTTCTGGTTACTGTATCCATGGCTCCTACTCCTTATTTAAAGTACGATTCTGCCTATTGTATTTCATGCTTTACATGCTCAGTACATATTCCGTACTGACCCCCTTTCTTCGGGGGGCTGCGTTTCATGCCCGCAGGTACGGACGCACAGTTTGGTGATCCACCTGTTTAGGACACCCTCTTCTGCTATTTGGAGTGCTCCCCCTTATTCCGGAGCCTACTTTTGGTATATATTCGTTCGTTGCATTGTACATATTTGTTCAGGGGTACGGCGGGGCCCTGTCCTGTCATATGATTCTGTATGTCTGTTTAGAGGTCTGTGGACATGTTTGTGGGTTATGGCCATTCTGTACAGGTGTGTTTGTATATGTTGTGTTTGGGCGATCCCATTCGCCGTGGCGGCCTTGTCGGCCCGCATATGTATATGTGTTGTTTTGTTGGCCCTGTGTGGCCTTTGTTGGTATTTTCTGCGTGCAGGGTTATTTTGGATAGTCCGTAAAACAAAGGAAACTCTGCCGAAATTTTCTAAAAATTATAGAAATTTGAAACACAGCCTTGTTGGCTTCTGTCAGACACCTGGATGTGTTTGATATAATCTGAGGAAGTGTTTGATAATTGTGGCTGTATAAGCCATCTGTTTGTAAGTCGGATTTGTGATTGTGGTTGGGTGCCCAATTCGGGCACTAGTCACGGCCCACGGGGTTGGGTCGTGACAGTTTATGAACCATATTTGTTTCTTGATATTCAAGTTCTTAATGTAGTCAAATTAGGGTCTTTATGTTTTTTGCATGAATGGATTTCAAAGATTGCATAAAAGTTTGTTTTCAAAAACAGTTTGTGTCCTAAACGATTCCGAAACTACGAACGTCCGTAACTTTCGCAGAAAGGCTCGGATCGTTCCGATTTGTTCGTAGGAAGTTCTAAAATGTATAAAGTTTGTAACTTTCCGAGGCGAACTCGGATTGGGTTGACGTATGACTATGATCCCTATGGCTTGAATATGACTATGACCCTTATGGATTTGTAAATACGTATGATGTATGTTATGCTTTCGAAAGATATTTGATATAACTATTGTCCGACTTTCAAATGATATTCCGTTTATACTATTTCATTGAGTCTTTGAGATGTTTTAATTGCATTTGGTTTCTCACTACTCTGCTCGTGCCAGCCTCAATATGTCCTTCACTGCGTCCCGGGCCAGGGCATGTATTCGTGCACGACTCCATTGCATTATTCACCGCGTCTATCACTAGAGGGCCGGGGCACGTTATATAAATATATATGATGATGATGTGATGATGGGGATGGCGGCCAGGATGGCATACCGAGTCCCTTGCTAGCGGGGCCGGGACACGTTATTCACCGCGTCCCTCACTAGAGGGCCGGGGCACGTATATATATATATATATATGGATATGCATGCATGATGATGATATGATTTTATTTACCGCGTCCCTCATTAGAGGGCGGGGGCATGTTATATGTACACTTTATATATGTATATTATGATTTTACTCACCGAGTCCCTCGCTAGAGGGCCGGGACACGCTATATGTTTCTACGATGATTTTATAACATTGACATGCATGATATATGTTTTCGAAGGCAAGTCTTATGATTTTCTGTACTCTTTACTTCAGTATGATCCCGCTTACTATATTTCATGCTTTACATACTCAGTACATATTCCGTACTGACCCCCTTTCTTCGGGGGCTGCGTTTCATGCCGCGCAGGTACACCCAGATGAGTTGAAGATATTAGCAGAAGATGTTCCAGCGGGATTGGCGAGCTCCATTTTCTCCGGAGTGCTGCCGAGTTAGAGCTTTATGATATGGTTTCATGTTCCATGTTAGAGACTTTGCAGACAGTGTCGTGGGTATAAGATGTCGGTTATGTAAGCGGCTATGTAAGCCGATTAGTTATTACGCATTGTATTATAAGTTCTATACGTTTCTATATGATACAGATTTTCTTTGATTCGAGAAAGGTAAAAAGCATATTATTCTTCGAAAAACTTTCGTTATGTAATTGTGTCATGGTTTGAGAGCCAGCGTGATTTTGAGTATTATGTGAGTGAGCGGGTTCGCTCGGCCCTAAATAAGGGTCGGGTGCCCATCACGCCCTAACAGAAATTAGGGTGTGACAGAGAATTATTGAGTTATTTCATGATTTTCTCGATTTTTATTCATTGTTGTTGATCTCACCTTATAATAATTGTTCCTTCAAGGTGAGATAGAGCGACGATGATTATCCATAATATAATCAGAGGTTACCGACCTTACATCACTCTGATAGAGAAGTAACATTTAATTGGTCTCTCGTGAATGTTATATGTATTTATATATGAGTAATTTATATATATCATCGTGCCTATATGTCCGGGCAAGATAACACCGTGCCTTAATGGCCGGACAAGATACTATATATATATATATATATATATATATATATATATATATATATATATATATATATATATATATATATATATATATAACACCGCGCCTACATGGCCGGACAAGACCGCGCCTTAATGGCCGGACAAGATGCTACATATATTACCGCGCCTTAACGGCCGGACAAGATATTATATATGTATATATGGAAAAGTCTTTTTTTTTAAAAAAAAACTAAGCATGCACGACATCCGCCTTAAAAAGGCATTCAGAGGCCCAAGCTAATCTCTTTTATATTACTCTATCTTCACACTTTCATTATGTTGTTATTTATGCCTTACATGCTTAGTACATTGCTCGTACTGAAGTCCATTCTTATGGACGCTGCGTTCATGCCCGCAGGTAGACAGGTAGAAGGATCTGACCCGTAGGTTATTTGTCAGCGGATTCTCAGGAGCACTTCACTTACTTCGGAGCTGCAGTCTATGGGTGTTGGTCCTTATGGTTACTTGTATTCTATGTAGAGGCTCCTAGACATGTGTGTACAGTAGATGTTTCATAGCCTTAACAATTCACATCATTGGATAATACTTTAGTAGCCTTGTCGGCTGGTGATGATGAACATAATTCTTGAAGATTATCTAGAGATGTGTTGTTATATTGTGATATATGTCCTTACAGATTATGATATCCATGAGTCATCTTTATGGTCCACCCAAAAATGATTATAAGTGTCACGACCCGACTAGGGGCCATGATGGGTACCCGGGGCTAACCACCGAGCACCGTTCATATCATTACCCATCGTACTCATCAAGCGTTTATTCATTAATCTTATGCTTAAGTCATAGGAAAACCCGTTTTTTTTTTTTTTTGAAACATAATTACCTTTATACACATAAGCCCTTCGGCTATCAAAATAATGTACATACAATAGGGACATCGTGAGACCATACTACCCACACATACGCATCTATGAGCCTCTACTAAAGTACTAGGCATATGGACGGGACAGGACCCCGTCATGCCCAAAACATATATATACACAAAAGAATAAATCAATGGCACCTCCGGAATAATGAGGTGCTCTCAAAGTCTGCTAGTAGCTCCTACGAGTCTGGATCACCTCCCTGCCTACCTGTGGGCATGAACACAGCGTCTAAGAAAACGGACGTCAGTACGAACATTGTATGCGAGTATGTAAGGCATGATTGAAATGGACATAATAGAGAAATCATAAGACATAAGATTAAGATATAACCTGCGTAACTTTTAAGGGTGGATACATTTCATACATATATCATATATAATCATAGTAGATGTATCATCATAGCGCATACATCATCGTATCATATATATCATCATCGTTGACCCGCGTCCGGGTAACCATCATACGCCGCCCACTAGTAGTGTCATGCCCGGCCCTCTAGGCTCGGTGTAAACATACCAGCCCGCCTTAGCGGTGACATGCCCGGCCATTTAGGCACGATGGAATCGTATACAGCCTGCCTTCGCGGTGACATGCCCGGCCATTTAGACATGGTGGAATCGCATTGTCATATACCCATCGTAAAGTTAACATTTTCATACATTTCATAGGCATATCATAAGCTTAGCGTCATTATACATTTATCATCAAACATACATTAGAACTTGAAGGCAACTATGGCTATGTCGGGGTGACATAAGGTCGTGAACCCCGATTACATTATGGAGTGATCATAATCATTATGTCTCACCTTGAGGGGACTAACATTTTAAGGTGAGTGTACACAAGAAGAGCATCAATGTAACTATATTTAGGATCATTAACCTCATGGACATCGTATGTTACTCTAGGATTCTTTATACTTAAATTCATCATCGTTATTATCATGCTCGCATCGTATCTCTTTTCTTTATCATATGCGTATGTAGCTCTTTATAGTCATGGACTCATAATTTTCGTTATTCAGGAAGATCACGGAAAAATAGGAAGATTCATGTCATAGGAGTCATGCCTTAGAAAGAAAGGATTAGCCTTACATACCTCTTTCGTTTAGCTATTCTATCGTTTGATCGTTCTCCTTCGATGCTCACGTTTCTACCTTCAAGAAAGTTCGTATTAACATTAGCTAATCGATTATAAGAACATGCTCACTAAAGCTACAGAAAATTGGGCAGCATTTCCTTTGTTTATACAACTTTTCTCATATCACATATCGACTCCCAAACATCCATAACAACATTCACAATATTATAGGCAACAATCATCATTCATCTACATTATTCACATTTCACAATTTCACTTCAATTCCTCCATAATCATGGTCATAGTACACTATTACGTTCTCTCACATATAATGCTTATCCCATGTTCTAAATGTCATTCGTAACATACTCACAATCACAACATATCAATATTCATGACTCATTCCAAACTACTATTCACAATCTCATTATTCTCATCTTTCTGACCCATTTTCTATCCCCTTCCATCATCTAAGTCTTTCAACCTCTCATTACCCTAGACAACATGGAAAGATCATAAAACTTACCTTAGATAGTGTAGGAATAAGCCTTGAGTGGAAATACTTCTCTTGCACCAAAACCCTAGTTCACTTCCATAGGAATTCCTTGGCTTGGATGAACTTTAATGTGTTTCATACACTTAACTCTCTTGGTTTGATGAAGTTGATCTTGAATCTCTCTTGAGTTCTTATGGAAGAAGTGTGTGGAACCCTCTAGAAGCCTTGAGAGAGATAAAGAAGTGTGGGAAATGAAATTAGTGATGTGGGATCACATTTATATAATTAAACGTAACTCAGCCCGTCGGGACTTCCACAGACACTTATACGGTCCGTATAACATTGCACGGCCCGTATAAGTGGTCGTGGTTCACCACCAGGCAAACATCATCTCTGCTGGGTGTTATACGGGCCCTTATACGGGCCGTATAATGTTATACAGACCGTATAAGTCGGTCATATAACCCCATTTCCCTGAAATGATCTCTGCCGTTCGTTTGATCTCCAATCCGTATGGAACCTTCTTGACACTTGTTTAACACCTCATTACCAATCTAAGGGACATTATAACTCTTCTCCAAAACATCATTAAGCCATCATTAATTCGATACTCATAAATCTTGCCCGACACAGAACACATACCTTGCTTTCCTTAACAACTTCTGTCTCCTACCTCAAATGTCTTTGAAATCTCATTTAGAATCATCAAATGTTATTTCTTACTTATCAAAACATCGTATACGTCATGCCCTTCATTAGTCTATTCACTGTACGTTAACGGAAAAAAAAAATTCGAGGTGTAACATTCTTCCTCCCTTTTGGAACATTCGTCTTCGAATGTTAAGCACTCGGGAATTCTACGAAAATTTCGCGCAGTTTCCCCTGAAATATGGCACTACCATCCTATCACAACATCCCACAATAACATTGCCTCACAGGGTCACAACACAATAGCAATATAAGTTGGCCACACACGACCCATATGCATATAAAGAAAACATACATACCTCATAATCCCGATGTTTCATCGTGGATCTCTTCTGGGGGCAGAAATAAGTGCGGGTATTTGGATTTCATACTCTCTTCTTCTTCCCAAGTCATTTCTTCTAGGTTGTTATTTCGCCATAAAACTTTAACTGAGGCTACTTCCTTATTTCGAAGTCTCCGTACCTACCTGTCTAATATGGCAATGGGCACTTCTTCATAGACTAGCTTTTCTGTCACTTGAACATCATCTATCGGAACAATCCTCGTAGGATCTCCAACACACTTGCGGAGCATTGAGACATGGAAAACTGGATGGACTAATTCAAGTTCTAGAGGCAAGTCCAATTAATAAGCTACTTGACTCACCTTGCGGATAATCTTATAGGGTCCAATGTATCGAGGACTTAACTTTCCTTTCTTACCAAATCTCATCACTCCTTTCATTGGTGACACCTTTAAGAATACCCAATCACCAACTTGAAATTCTAAGTCTCGTCGGCGGTTGTCCGTATAAGATTTTTGGCGACTTTGGGTCGTCAATAATTGATCTCGGATCACCTTGACTTTTTCTACGGCTTGTTGAATTAACTCAGGGCCTGTTAGCTGTACTTCTCCTATTTCAAACGATCCAATTGGGGATCTGCACTTCCTTCCATATAGAGCTTCGTACGGAGCCATTTGGATACTGGAATGGTAGCTATTGTTGTATGCAAACTCAATTAGAGGTAAGTGGTCATCCCAACTACCACCAAAATCTAGAACACATGCTCTTAGCATATCCTCCAAGGTCTGAATGGTACGTTCGGCTTGCCCATCAGTCTGCGGATGAAATGTCGTGCTAAGCTTTACTTGAGTACCTAGACCTTCTTGGAAAGATTTCCAGAACTTGGCTGTAAATTGCGCTCCTCTATCTGTGATAATGGATATCGGAATACCATGGAGTCTCACAATCTCCTAGAGATACAACCTTGCATAATCTTCTGCTGAGTATGTGGTTCTAACAGGAAGAAAATGAGCTGCTTTCGTGAGTCTGTCCACGATCACCCATATGGAATCATACTTGCCTCGAGAACGGGGTAACCCTACAATAAAATCCATATTGATCACTTCCTATTTCCAATTAGGGATCTCCATTGCTTGCAATAATCCTCTTGGCTTTTGATGTTCGATTTTCACTTGCTGGCAATTTGGGCATTGAGCTACAAATTCTGCTATGTCTTTCTTCATGCCATCCCACCAATATATTAACTTGAGATCATGATACATCTTCGTTGCACCTGGGTGAATAGAATGCCAAGAATAATGAGCTTCTTCGAGGATTCGATGACATAATTCTGCAACATTCGGAACACATAGCCTTCCTCGGTATCTAAGAATTCCATCCATAGAAGTTTCAAATGGAGACTTCTCCTTTTCATGAAATGTGTCTCTATAATGGTTCAACTGAGGATCTTCATATTGACGCTCTTTCACTTCCATATTCAAGGACGAAACTGTGGGATTATTAATACCAATTCCTACACTACCTAAATCAACTAGATGTACTCCAAGATTAGCTTGTTGGTGGAGCTCATGAATTAATTCTTTCTTCTCCGGAGGAAATTCATATAGGCTGCCCATCGATCAGCGGCTAAGCGCATCAGCTACTACATTTGCCTTTCCGGGGTGGTATAAAATACTCACATCATAATTTTCAATAATTCTAACTACCGCCTCTGCCGCAGATTCAACTCCTTCTATTTGAAAATGTATTGAAGACTCTTGTGATCTGTATAGATATCAACATTCACGTCATACAAGTAATGTCTCCACATCTTTAATGCATGAATAATTGCAGCCAATTCGATATCATGAGTTG
>NW_026726049.1:0-47120 GCF_029784015.1 Lycium ferocissimum
TCCTTATTCTTACAAATCACAATTATGTCCAAATTCCCCGAACATGCAAAAACGCGGGATATAACAGTCACACCCTAATTTCCGATAGGGCATGATGGGCACCCGACCCTTACTTAGGGCCGAGCGAACCCGCAGACTCTCGCAATACTCGTAATCATACTGGGCCCGCAAAACATGTCATAAGCACATAATGAAATTTTTTTTTCGTAAAACAAACATGCCTTTCGTTTTTGTCAAATCAAATAAATCCAGCATCGTATGAAATCTGCAAACATATGTAATTCATAACATAACGCATGATAATACATCGGCTTACATAGCCGCTTACAAAACTGACATATCACACACACGACACTGTCTGCAAAGTCTCTACCAACATCTCAGATACCATACAAAACACTCGGACTCGCAAAGGCGCTCCGGAGGAAACGGAGCTCGCCAATCCGGGTGGAACATCTCGCTAACATCATCTACTCATCCGCGGGTACACCGCGCGCACGAAACGCAGCCCCGAAGAAAGGGTCGATAAGGAATATGTACTGAGTATGCAAAGCAGAAAGTACAGAAAACGAAATCATAACCGACGTCAGGAGTACGGAAAGTGAGCACAATGGTCAAAATACCAAGGTGCTTGCATCTGACATACAAATCATACATAAGAGGTATAGAAGACAAATATGATAATCAGAATACCAAAATGCTTCGCTTTCTTTTGAAAAACATTTCTTTCTCATATATACGGAAAATCAAACATATCATATAAGCTGACATTAACCGACTGATCATAATCCAGACTGTCAAAATCACGTATCATATGCACACATACGTGTCCCGCCCCCTCAGGAGGGACTCGGCAAATAAGATCATATCATCATATTATCACACATCACATATACACATACCGCGGCCAAATACCCAGCGGCAATAGCACCTATGCACATACCGCGGCCAAATACCCAACGGCAATATCACATATACATATATACACATACCGCGGCCAGGAACCCAGCGGTAATATCACATGCACACATACCGCGGCCAGGAACCCAGCGGTAATATCACTTACACACATACCGCGAACCCGGGAACCCGGGTAACATCACACACACATACGCGGCCAAAGAACCTAGCGGTAATATCACATACACACATACCGCGGCCAGGAACCCAGCGGTCAACATCACATAGTGCGCACGATAACACAACCGGCCCGGGACTCGGCGAAAGAAGTAATAACAGAATGCACAAGCAGAATCAAGAGTAACCAAATACAGTTTAAAATATTTCCAAAGACTTAAGAGGTTAATCAAAACGAACCATCCTTTGTAAACCAAAACAGTAGTCGAATCAGCTTTTCTTTCGAACATCACTCGGAACATGTCAAACCGAAATTCGGAAACCCAAGTCACGTATCAAAATCACATACATTAAAATCCTTATTTCAGACTCAACCGATAAATAAGTAATCATACTCGGGGGTCGGAAAGATAGTCATATTGAATTCTTTTCAAAAAGTCATCAGAAGTACATAAAGGAAAGTCGCGAGACCCACGAACGGGTGTCGACCCGAGCCGGGCCCGCCTATGGAAAACATAGTCATCATACATCATGGAATCATTTTTTAGCATATCAAGGCCATCCGGTTCTGTTTGTGAAAGTTACGGACGTTCGTAGTTTTCGGAATCGTTTAGGAACAAAACTCTTTTATTTTTTAAAAAAAAACCAACTTTTATGCAACTTTTGAAATTTAGTCATACAAAAGACATAAGATCCTTTCGGAACAAACCGTGTACATAGCATTTCAAATCCAATCATATCAAGGACATACGGATCATAGCTTGACCATATTAAGAATGCCAACATCACAAAGCGAATATGAATCATAAACATGTTCGGAACAAACCGTGTACATATCATATCTTACTCATATCTAAGACATGCCAAAAGAAGGAAAGGTAAGCCTTACATACCTCGTCCGCTTCCTACGCTAATCCAACTCAAGTCTCGACTCTCCAAGGTCTACACAACGTCAATGGATATCGAATATTAGTCATAAATATCGAAGAATCCAATTCCAAGCCATTACTTTTTTTACAGAAATTTCGACAGCATTTCCCCTATAAATTGGACATCCCCGAGAATTCAACTCGGCCAATATCATCAACAACAATACCAACAACCATTCCAACAATATCAATAAGTAATTTCAAACGCATTCTAACATTAACAACCTTCATCACACATAATTCGACGACATTTCATTTACCTTCCATTTAACTACATACATTCAAATCAATATCGACGCTCACATATTCGATTACTAATCCGCAACCATTCACACATGATTCAAGAACATTCTAAGTGATCCATACAATAATCAAACCAACCCAACCGATAGGCCACTCGACCCAAAACTTTTCAAATGTCATAAGAATAACAACAATACATTTCTTTCTTTCAATTTCATCAAATACATCAACAACCACATTTTTGAACCTCATTCGTGCAAATATAAGAGACTATATTATCAATATGCTAACTTCTACATTGGCTTACAAACGATCCCAACTTCAACTTGTATCATCCAATACTTCCATTTTCATCACATAATCCACAACACAACAACCAAATTACACTAATTAAAATTTGTTCATTCCTTGCCAACAACACAACCCATATTCGGCCACCACAACTAACCCACAACTTTCATGATTTTCATCCATTTTCACACATTATAACAACACACAAACATGCTAAATACACTTAATTCATTATTCCTACACATCACACACACACACCAAGCCAACACCCACACATGCACGGTTTCATCCCAACATCCATATTTTCATGATTTTCATTCATTTCTACCTATTACAACATCCACAAACCATTTGTAACATATAAAAGAAAAGATTAAACCTTACCCTTTCCATCACTTTTTCTCCATACGGCTAGGATGAAAACTTCAAGAACAAGCACTCTACTTGCTTCAACAATTATCCCATGTTACTAAGGACCTTTCAATTGGTAGGAATGCTAGGAAAAATAATTTTTTTGGTGAAGATTTTTTTTGGTCTTCCACTTTCTTTCATGGCCGAATGGCCGGGGTTTTTCTCTCCCAAGGTTCTCAACTCTTCTAAGGGGTGAAAGATGATAAAGATGACTTAGTTGTCATCTTTTATGCCAATATAAAATTTACACATGTGGCCACATACCCCACACATGGCCACATATGGCCATTTTCATGAAATAACAAGTTTTCAAAATTTCACTTCTAGCCCATAATTTTCATGAAATGCCTACCTTTTCATAATTCACTTTTGACCCCAAATTTTTCTTATTTCAATTTTACCCTTAACACTCCATGCCAATGAAAAGATGAATATGCAACTTATGCGCTTTTAACAAAATCGGAAGAAATTACAACCTTGTCCTTAACTTATCATGACTAACTCGGATTACCCCAATGTACCAAAATACGGGATATAACAGACTGAACAACAGGATTCCCAAACAATATAATGACAATTTGCCTCTTCATGGGCCTTACTAAACTAGTACTACTAGGACAGGAAATCATAACATCTGTATATGGGGAAAATACCATAGCCAGGGTACGGGAACATCAAACTGTATTTCTTGTAGAACTTATAAGAATAGAGTAATATGGAAACTCTCTTACTCGTTTATTGGTTCATATCATAGGATCATGCCAAAAAAAGAAGGAATAACCTTAACATACCTTGCCGTATATCAAATCGCCCAACTTCTACTTCTTGAACTTGTAAATCTACAATTAAGATAACATAAGCCTTAATTAGGCTACTTGCTTTGCTTACTAATCATCCCCAAGCACGTATAAAGCTTAACGAATCATAGATGACCATCTCCTTTATAAGCTTACAATGATAGTGCCTATATATATCAAAATACAGGTAAATCTATCCCTAATCATTTCTTTAAAATAGTCTCATGTCACTACCTTGCTCTTCATCAATCTATCACTTCCACAAATACCCTTTCTTTACCTAAAATCACTAAAGCTCTTGATAGAAAACTCAAATACAAGGGTAGGAATCATTTACATACCTTGAGGGGTCAAGAATTCCAAGAATCACTTTAACTTCAAATCCCTAGGTTTCCCATCCTTGAAGAAACCCTAGAAACAACCTTCTTCTTTACTAGCTCGGGTTTACGGGGTCCGGGTCTTGTCAAATCTTCACTACTATGCCATAAATGTTGGGAGAGAAAAATATTAGGGTTTTACGATCGGGAATGAGAGAGAAATAAGACATAAAGTCGTGGACCATGTATTTATACTCAGTGAATTAAATGCTTCAGTGGTCCGGTTGGACGAGCGGGTCGACGACCCGTTGACGTGTCGACGGTCCGCCGACGTGCTCGTCGACTGCGCCCTGCGAATGCGGGGGCCGCCCCGTCGACGCCGTGTGACGGTCGTCGACGGAGTGTTCGATGACCCGTCGAACTTGATTTGTGTCTGCAAACTTTTCCAATTCGGTTCAGATCACGTCAATTCGATTTGTTCAACTTTTAACCCCGTAGTTCACCAGGAACTCCTGCTGGTACCATTGCACACGGGGTAGGACACTTTCTATCTCCAAAACTCAAGCTCGGGTCTCAATTCCCAAGGCATACCCAACTAGGAAATCATAAGTTCTACCACTACGAAGACGAGGGTGTAACACCGATAGTCTCCTCAGCTCTTTTAGTTGCGATCTTATCACTCCTGGTCGTTGCGATGTCATCGAATTTTACTTCCTTCAAAATGTAGTTCTTCAAGTATAACTTTGAATCGATGAAGCGTGACGAAAAACTTCGTTAAATGGCTTATCATTAACAACTATCTTCTTTTAGATGATGCCTTTGAGATGCTTCAAACGTTGATAGTATGAGGATGGAAAAACTTTGTTCTCGTGTATCCATGGCTTGACAAGCAACATATGGTACGAAGTCTTCGTGGCGATGACATGCATCCACGTATTTGATTACAAATCTTCAATGGTGATATCTAATTTGATAGCACCTATGGCCCTTTTCCCACCTTTATTGAATCCTTGTATCATTAAGCGATTTTCAGAAGGTTCTTCAGTCGTAATGTCAATGTCACGACCCAGCCCCGTGGGCCGTGACTGGTGTCCTACTTGGACACCCATACGTACCTACCTGTCAGATCCGATATACCAACCGGCTAATTCCATTTAAACATACATAAATTCGTACAGATATAAGGCGCATCGCACGAACACACATATACAAATATACGTACTGAAACCCGTACGAGTCGTTAGGGCTATTATATCATACAAAGTCGCATATCGCACGTACCTATCCGGACGGTGACAACCCACAACCCACAAAACATATCTACGGTGCCTCTAACATACGAACGAATCGGAAGACGGGACGGGGGCCCCGCCGTACCCAAATGATCATATATATACGGAAACAAAGACAACGAAGATATATACCAAAAGTATCGGCCTCCGAATCAAGGGAGCTCTTCAAACGAAGCAGACTAATACCCTACGGCGCGGCGTACGTGCGCGCGCGCGTACGCACATGGGCATGTAACACGGCCCCAGAAAGAACGGGGGTCGGTGCGAGAGCATGCCGAGTATGTAAGCGGAAACAAAATATACAAAATTAAAATACCGGAGTCGGATATGTAAAATTGTAACGGACGAAGTACGAAATAGAGCGGACGAATCGGATTCATAGCGAGTCAAACTCACGGACTTACGAGTGTACAGTGTGCGGACGGAATCATACAGCGAGTCGGACTTACGAGCGAACGGACGTAATCTTATTATGTCGGATCTCAGGAATGTATAGCGGTACGTAGGCACGAATGCGGACGTACGAAATGTGACGTACGATGACTCTCGGACGAAATCGGATCTCAAATGTATGTCGTGACGGTAATCGCAGTCCCCGAATCGGACGTACGGAATCGTAACGAGCACAGAATCATGCATGCGAGTCATAATCATATGCGGACATATATATCGGATATCGAATCCCCAATCACGTACGACGGATCCCGACCCTTTAATAAGGGACGCGGTAACGAACCGAACCCTCGTAGTACGGGACGCGGTGGACGAACGAGAATCGGATCCAAATGCCGTCACGGCCGCCATCCCCGTAATATCACATAATCGGATCATATCGGATCATATCGGATACGGACGCATCCCCGGCCCGCACATCCGAGGGACGCGGTGAATAATGCGGTGGTGCACGAATCACGAGAACACTGCCGGGGCGCGGTGAAGGAAGCGTTGAGGCATCCACGAACGGATAAATGAGAAACCATATACATACGGACCGACATACGGACTTAATAAAGGCGAAATAGTTCGGAGAGACGTATCAAATCGAGTAATCGGATTATATCGGAACGAGTATCCGAGTCGTTACGGATGTCGAATAATGTTCGGATGCGAAAGACGGTCAAGATACTCATTGGGCGGTGGACGAACATAATTAAGAGTTACCTATGAAGAACGGACGAAACAGATCAATTTGAGTCATACCGGGAGTATCAGGGTTTTGTGGGCCCACCTCGGCCCCAACCATAGGAAAAGTATGTAATTTATGGATAATAAACCTGAGGGAGCCGTCCATAATCATTTTAGGGTGTTTCGACTCCATTTATGGAAGTTGCATACTTATAGGTCATTTTAGGAGAAATTGGTTCAATCTTACTGAAGGATTTTTCGCTAATTTCAATCTCAAATTGTGAGAAGCAAAAGTGTCGTCGAAGCTCGCTGTCAAGCCTGTTAGGCTCAGAACATGCCAAAGAATAAAAGGGCTAGGCTTTACATACCTGGATTGCGCCTTACGCTTGTCAAATCTCACTTCCCGTTTCGTCCAAAACCGCAAATGGTCACTCTTACCAATTACTATTCATGCAAGTTAACATTTACATCTTTGGGTTATACTTGGCTACCGAAATTTCCCCCAAAGACTTCCCCTATAAATATGACACCCCGAGAATTAACTCGGCTCAAAACAACCATCAACAACTCAACAACAACAGCAACAACATCAACATTTACAACAAAACATAATATAGCACTATTAATCTATTTTCCAATATAAAGCCACAATTCATCCAACACTTTCAAATCAATGCAAACTTATATTGTTTTCCCTCCATTTACATTATAAGAATCATAACAACACAGCTGGCATATCAAACAAAACAATTTATCTCCATTTCAACTCTTCCATAGCCACGGCCAACATCTATTTTTTCAATTCAACCAATCTTCAACATACAAGTTCATAACACATTTCCATCTTCCAAATTCATTAACCATGACCATAATCGCATTTAGACCTTACTTCCATATTCATACAAAAATCATATAAATTTCACATAATTCACCACAACAACATACAACCATTTTCAATGGCGACTCCATTCGTTAAACCTCTCTTTACGTCACAAATATCATAACGACACAACTAACAAACTAAATGAAGTTCAATTCATTTTCCTCCCACACCATGCTTACCACACGGCCATACTTCATATTTCCCAACTTTCACTAATTTATTCAACTTTCATTTCCAATACAATTTTCACCATAACTACAACTAAATTACACAATAATATTCAACATATTTTTCATGCACAACTATGTACATACACGGCCACATCTATATATATATACATATACACGGCTAACACATACACACCACCACTCCATGATTCTCTTCTAGTTTCAATCCTCATAACATGTATACTTATTCCATAACATAAAACATGGAAATCTTACCTTTTTCCCAATAAATTCTTCTTGCCACCAAGTCCACTTTCTTGCCCAACTAATTATACCATCTTGGAGAGGGTCTTGAGCTTAGTAGTAATTCCAAGAGGGACGGATTTTTAAACCAAGGAATTGAGCTCTAAGAATTTTTCTTCTTTTTCTTTCTCTCTTTTCTCTCTTGGCCGATTCTCTCTTCTCTTTCTTTTTTGATTTTTCCTTTTGTTTCTCTTGAAGTTTCTTGAAGGTTAGGCCCTTAAATACATATTAATCACATGCAAAATTAATTAATTTGCCATGGGCTTGGCCTTCATGGCCGGTTGGGCCTCCCTTGTTTGGGCCTTGTTTCTTATTTTTTTTTGAGCCCAAATCTTCATGAATCACATTTTGCAATTTCCGAAATAAATTTCCAAAATTCCAATTTTGCCCTTAGGCCTTCTCCGGTGTTTTCACGTTCAAATTTCCATAACCGACATACACATACTAAGAAAATTTCAAACATAGCCTTCTTTCTCATAATTCACAATTATTTCGAATTTTCCGATTATGCAAAAAGACGGGATATAACATCCTCCCCCCCTTTAAAACATTCGTCCTCGAATGTTAATTGAACCTCATGGTAGATCAAAATCAGTCGGGGAGGTCTTCTTGCCATTTACACACTTGCACTTGATCGAAGAATTTGTAGCGGCCTTCATTTTCCAACTTCATCCATCTTCTTCCTATATCACCGTATTAGGGCTGTTCGTACCGTCTTAAGTCGGATATACGGCGGACAGAATCTTAACCAGAACTAGAAGGTCAAACGGACGTCAGACGGAGTCATATCCGGAGTCAGAAGCACGAAAGTGCGACAAACAGAAGCATAATCCGACGTTGTCTTAAGCGGTTTCAAAATCAGAGCCAGACGTATAGAAGTATATCAGACGGATCTATAATCAGAGTCAGACGTATTGAGATTTATCGGACAGGTTTCGAAATCAGAGTCAGACATGTAGACACATACACCAGACAAATTCACAGCTGAGGTCAGACGTACAGACGTATGTCAAACAGATCCGTGATCCGGGGCAGACATACAGAAATATATCAGACAGATTCGTATCAGAGTCAGATATACAGAAATTTATCAGGCAGATTTGAAATTAGAATCAGACGTACCGAAGTTTATCGGACAGAGCTATGAGCGGAGTTGAACGTACAGAGGCATATTAAACGGATACGTAATGAGATTCAGGAGCACAGGGGTGTAGTAACCAGGGTTTCACCGAACACAGGGACGTAGAAATGTGGCATACAGAATCATGATCAGAGATGCAAAATATAGTTAACCAGAACACAGTACAGATCAGATGCACATATTTTCCAGAAAAGGATTAATTGCATACCTGGGTCCACATTTGGTGACGCATCTGGGTCCTGCCGGCTAGTCAAAGCATATATGCGGTTCGAAGGATCGCTCGAACTGGAAGCTCCCCCGCGACCTCTGCCGCGACCCCGGCGGCGCGCGTACCCGGCCCATGGGGCGCGGGGCCAACGAGGGAGAAGATGAGCCGACGGCCCGACCCCGGTGGGGCTGGTGGCCGAGCCACCGAACGCCTTGTGTGGGCACTCTCTCTGGTATGATGCGGACTACCACGAAATAGCGAGGGCGCCGTGGCGCGGTAGCACTCCCCCGGATGGGGCTTACACAATAAGTACGGGGCATAGGTGGCCTAGGCCCGGCACGAACCCTGCTCACTGCGGCCACGATGCTGCGAGATCTCGGACCGGCCCCAGACGGACCTGCATCCTCGAAACGCCTGCCGGCGGACTGTGCACTCCGGCCTGACGGAGGGGGAAATCTACCGGACTGCTGCTGAGGCCATCCGCCTCGGGAGTCTCCGGAATACCCCGCAGATCTGGCCCTTTTGGGCCGCCTCCTATCATAATCTCTGCCAGACTGATCCTCCTTATGTCGGTCCTCTACGCCCTGTGCATAAGCCTGCAACCGGGCGATATCCATACCAGTCTGTGCTGCCATCGCCATGCAGCAATCAACCAAATAGGGGTCCAGTCCCATCACGTACCGGTGCATCCGGTCCTCCATATCGGCCACGATCGTCGGCGCATATCGGGCCAGAGAGTCAAACTCCAAATTATACTCTCGAATACTCCTGCCCCTCTGCTTTATCTGCAAAAACCGATCAACTCTCGCCCGCCGCAGCTCTGGTGGTAAAAAGTGGCGGAGGAAGGCAGCCGTAAACTCGTCCCATGTGGCTGGGGGAGCACTCTCACCCCTAGACAACCCCCAAGACTCATACCAATTTAGGGCGACATCCCGCAATCTATGTGCAGCAAGCTCGACAGACTCGGTCGGTGAAGCCCGGACTAATCCCAACGAGCGCTGCATCTGCCGAATGAAATCATGCGGGTCCTCGTCGGGCTTAGACCCGAAAAACTCTGGGGGACCACATGTCAGGAAATCGCGGACCCTCAGGCTATCACGCCTGTCATCATCATCACCTCTCTGTCCGCGTCCGCGAACCTGTCCAGCCACTATCGTCGTCAACAGCTGGACTGCCTCCCTCAACGTCCTGTCCTCCGCCCCGGGCTGGGGAGCGGGCACTGGAGCAGCTGAGGGGCCTGCTCTGGCCTCATCTGGTGGCGGAGTGGCTGAACCCTCCGACTGGGGCACAACATCGGGCATAGCTCGGGTGCGGGCCCTAGTAACCCTCTGAGCCCGGCTAGTCTCTCCTGTCTCCGGCACTGCTTTGCCCTTCTGGGCAGCCGTCGCCTTCTTCGGAGGCATCGCTGAAAAACATAGCAGTTCGTCAGAAGGGAAAACATCCTGATAACATAGCTCTAACGCACGATCTAAGAGTCAAAGAAAGGGTAACATAACATCCTAGATGCCCAGAAGCCTCCTCCGTTTATAGATGTGGGGCCCAACACACCGATAAACAAGACTCTCGGACACGGCTTTGCGACATTCCGAGAACCGACCGCTCGATACCACTTTTGTCACGACCCGGCCCCGTGGGCCGTGGCGGTGTCCTACGGACACCCATACGTACCTACCTGTCAGATCCGATATACCAACCGGCTAATTCCATTTAAACATACATAAATTCGTACAGATATAAGGCGCATCGCACGAACACACATATACAAATATACGTACTGAAACCTGTACAGAAGCCGTTAGGGCTATTATATCATACAAAGTCGCATATCGCACGTACCTATCCGGACAGTGACAACCCACAACCCACAAACATATCTACAGGCCTCTAACATATAGAACAGAATCAGAAGACGGGACAGGGCCCCGCCGTACCCAAATGATCATATATATACAGAAAAAAGAGACAACGATGAAGATATATACCAAAAGTATCGGCTCGGATCAAAGGGAGCTCTTCAAACGACGGACCGATAACCTAAGCGGCGGCGTACCGTGCGGCGCGTCCGTAGCCTGTGGGCATGTAACACGGCCCCCGAAGAAGCGGGGGTCGTACGAAAGCCGTACCGAGTATGTAAAAGAGAAACAAAATATACAAAATTAAAATAACCGCAGTCGGATATGTAAAATTGTAACGTACGGAAGTACGTAAATAGCGGACAGAATCGGATTCATAGCGGAGTCAGACTCACGGAGCGTACGGACGGAGTCGCGCGAGTCGGACTTACGAGTGTACGACAGAATCATAAGCGAGTCGGACTTACGAGCGAGCACGTACGTAGAATCTTATTATGTCGGTATTTAGGAATGCCCGGCTAACGTAGGTACAATGCGGATCGAAATACGGGGGGTGTGACGGACGGACTCTCGGACAGAACCGAGATCTCAAATGTATGTCGGACGGAATCGAGTCCGAATCGGACGTACGAGAGCGTAACAGACGAGAATCATGCATGCGTAGTCATAATCATGTGCGTATATATATATCGGATATCAAATCCTAATCACATACAGACAGATCCCGACCCTTTAATAAGGGACGCGGTAACGAACCCGACCCTCGTAGTACGGGACGCGGTGGACGGACAAAAAATCGAGATCAAATGCCATCTGGCCGCCATCCCCGTAATATCACATAAATCATATCGGATCATATCGGATACAGACGGATCCCGGCCCGCACATCCGAGGGACGCGGTGAACAATGCGGTGAGGTGCACGAATCACGAACTCGGCCGGGGCGCGGTGGAAGGAAGCGTTGAGGCATCCACGAACAGACAAATGAGAAACCATATGCATACAGACCGACATACAGACTTAATAAAACTGAAATAGTTCAGAGAACAGATCAAATCAGAGTAATCGGATTATATCGGAACAGAATGTCCAGAGTCGTTACGGATGTCAGAATAATGTTCAGATGCAGAAAGACAGTCAAGATACTTATTAGGCGCGGACGAACATAATTAAGAGTTACCTATGAAGAACGGACAGAAATAGATCAATTTGAGTCATACCGGGAGTATCAGGGTTTTGTGGGCCCACCTCGGCCCCAACCATAGGAAAAGTATGTAATTTATGGATAATAAACCTGAGGGAGCCGTCCATAATCATTTTAGGGTGTTTCGACTCCATTTATGGAAGTTGCATACTTATAGGTCATTTTAGGAGAAATTGGTTCAATCTTCGAAGGATTTTTCGCTAATTTCAATCTCAAATTGTGAGAAGCAAAAGTGTCGTCGGCTTCATTTTTTGTCAAGCTTTGTTAGGCTCGGAACATGCCAAAGAATAAAAGGGCAAGGCTTTACATACCGGATTGCGCCTTACGCTTGTCAAATCTCACTTCCGTTTCGTCCAAAAAAGCAAAATGGTCACTCTTACCGATTACTATTCATGCAAGTTAACATTTACATCTTTGGGTTATACTTGGCTACCGAAATTTCGGCAGCACTTCCCCTATAAATATGACACCCCGAGAATTAACTCGGCTCAAAACAACCATCAACAACTCAACAACAACAGCAGCAACATCAACATTTACAACAAAACATAATATAGCACTATTAATCTATTTTCCAATATAAAGCCACAATTCATCCAACACTTTCAAATCAATGCAAACTTATATTGTTTTCCCTCCATTTACATTATAAGAATCATAACAACATGGCATATCAAACAAAACAATTTATCTCCATTTCAACTCTTCCATAGCCACGGCCAACATCTATTTTTTTCAATTCAACCAATCTTCAACATACAAGTTCATAACACATTTCCATCTTCCAAATTCATTAACCATGACCATAATCCGCATTTAGACCTTACTTCCATATTCATACAAAAATCATATAAATTTCACATAATTCGCCACAACAACATACAACCATTTTCAATGGCGACTCCATTCGTTAAACCTCTCTTTACGTCACAAATATCATAACGACACAACTAACAAACTAAATGAAGTTCAATTCATTTTCCTCCCACACCATGCTTACCACACGGCCATACTTCATATTTCCCAACTTTCACTAATTTATTCAACTTTCATTTCCAATACAATTTTCACCATAACTACAACTAAATTACACAATAATATTCAACATATTTTTCATGCACAACTATGTACATACACGGCCACATCTATATATATACATATACACGGCTAAGCACATACACACCACCACTCCATGATTCTCTTCTAGTTTGATCCTCATAACATGTATACTTATTCCATAACATAAAACATGGAAATCTTACCTTTTCCCAATAAATTCTTCTTGCCACCAAGTCCACTTTCTTGCCCAACTAATTATACCATCTTGGTGAGGGTCTTGAGCTTAGTAGTAATTCCAAGAGGGACGGATTTTTAAACCAAGGAATTGAGCTCCAAGAATTTTTCTTCTTTTTCTTTCTCTCTTTTCTCTCTTGGCCGATTCTCTCTTCTCTTTCTTTTTTTGATTTTTCCTTTGTTTCTCTTGAAGTTTCTTGAAGGTTAGGCCCTTAAATACATATTAATCACATGCAAAATTAATTAATTTGCCATGGGCTTGGCCTTCATGGCCGGTTGGGCCTCCCTTGTTTGGGCCTTGTTTCTTATTTTTTTTTGAGCCCAAATCTTCATGAATCACATTTTGCAATTTCCGAAATAAATTTCCAAAATTCCAATTTTGCCCTTAGGCCTTCTCCGGTGTTTTCACGTTCAAATTTCCATAACCGACATACACATACTAAGAAAATTTCAAACATAGCCTTCTTTCTCATAATTCACAATTATTTCGAATTTTCCGATTATGCAAAAAGACGGGATATAACAGTCAAGTTCCTTCATTGTGCGAATAGGAAGCATTAACTCCAAATCCATCATCTATCAATATTCTATTTATCCTTTTTTCGAGCGCATAACCCACCATATATAAAGGACGATTGTGTAGTATTTTGCCGAGTAGAAGATCGTCATGTGTGAATGCAATTTTTGTATCACATACGTGTACCTTTTGGAAAGAAGATTCAACGGGCTTTTCAGATGACGATGGAGACAGCGTTGATAAGCTTTCATCTTTTACTTCTTCTTTATCAGTATTAAAGCATAATGCCTTAATGTTGTCTTGAGTAGATTTAGTGTAGAACCAACTTGATAGGAATTCTTTCAAAGTTACGGGACGTCGTGGTTCTTAGTGGTAGTTCACCTCCACTTTTGATTTCTTCGGATGCTTAACTGATTTTTGCTTCCTTGGTCTTCCGACCATCCTCTTCCTAGTTGGTTGTTTTGTCACGACCCAACTAGAGGGCCATGACTTGTTACACCTCGCATTTTGTACCTTTGAATACTTGAAGACAATGGCGGGACGCTAAGTACGAGGTTACATTTTTCCGGTTTCGTTGAACGCGCAAGTCGTTATGATTTTCTTTGGAATGGGAATATTAACAAAACTTGGGGTTAAAAGTTGAATTTGGAAATTAGTAGTTCATGAAAATAGTAAGGCCACATGTAGTGTGGGCCATGGCTACATGGAAGATTAATAGAGGTAGAGATGGATGACTTGTTAAATTATTTTCATCAAGTTCATCTCTTGAGAAATCTCTAGAATTTTGAAGAAATTTGGAGAAAAGAAAAAAAATAATAATAAGAGAGGAGGGGCACATGACCGGCCATGTGCCCCAATAATATATATATATATATGAGTATTACAAGACAAGCCAAGCATACTTCATCATTTTAGACTTTAAAATTTTTTTTAAGAGAGTTGGAGAAAGAAGGAAAAGAACACACGGCCATGAGAGAAAAGGGAGTGGCGAAACCAATTCCTCAAATTTGATCTTGGAAAATTCTTTTCTTTAAGCTTTCCTACTAAGTGAAGGGCCCCGTCGACGTGGAATGGTTGTTGGAGCAAGAAAAACGTCCGTTGTTGCCTTGTCCAAGCCTAGCCGAAGGAGAAGTTGATTGGAGAAGGTGAGGTTTGATTTCCTTTACATGTTTTATAGATGGTTGTGTGTGTTGTGGTATATTGTGATGAATGAAGTTCATGGAATTATGGTATGTGGAGTATAGCCGTGTGTATAGGATGTGATATAGGAGTAAGGAATTAAATTTATGTAGTATGTTTGGATTATTGTATTGTGGATAGTTGTGCACGTTGTAATGTAAAGGAACGGATAAAATTCATGAAGTTTTGAATATGGGTGCTTGGCCGTGTAGGTGTGTAGATTGTGTAGGAATGGTGAATTGAATCTACTTGGTATTTTAGTTGCGGTTATGGATGATTTGTGTACGTTATGATATGTAGAAATGGATGAAATTCATAAAGTTGTGTGTGAATGGTGTAGTGGCCGAGTGGGGGCTGTTTTGGAGGGAGTGTGATAAACAAATTTTATGTAATATTTAGTTGTTGTTTCTTGTGGATTATGCGGTGAAAAATAGAGATTTAATGACTTATGTCGAAGTTGTAGTGTTGTGGGCTGATTTGAAGCTTAATGTGATTCCAACATGTTTTCTTGAATGCATGGAAGTGATGTCGTTAACATATGAGATTGTTGATGTAGTATGAGAATTTGAAGAAAGAAACGTATTGTTGTCGTATTCATTAAGTTGGAAGGTTTTGGGTTTCATAACATATTGTTGAATTGTCTTGAAATATTATGCGACTTGCGTAGAATGTATTATGAATTGACTATGGATGTTGTTATTATGATTATTGGTTTGGTTGTTGTTGAAAATTGGCCGAGTTAAATTCTCGGGGTTGATGGATTTATAGGGGAGGTGCTGCCGAAATTTCCGTAGATAAAGTGACGGCTTGGAATTTAGTTCTTCAATACTTATGGCTAACGTTGGGTGTCCAATGATATTCTTGTTGATCGTGAGAAGTCGAGACGCAAGTTGGATTAGTTCCGAGGGCGGCCAAGGTATGTAAAGCTCACCTTTCTTTCTTTGGCATGTCTTAGTATGAATAGGCTATGATATGTTCCCGAGGTAATCCATTCCATTCTGTGATCCGAGCAACCATATAAGTTTATTCACTTCTTGATGTTCGTAAGTCATTTAGTTGAACTAAGATTCTTATGTTTCAAAGATTAGATTTTAAAAGCCTTATTAAGAATTTCGCTACAAAAAGGTCCGAACTTCAACGTCGTAACTTTCGCATACGAGCTCGGAACGCCCCAAAACATAATAGGCAAACTCATAAGATATAACTTTCCCCCTAACTCTCGTAGTCGGGCTCGGGTGGGGTTCGGCACCCGTCCGTGGGGCCCGCGGCTCTTTTGTACTATTCAAAATGAATTTTGGGAAAAATTTCATACTATTTCATTTCGATCTCCGCATATGGTTCCTACGATTCCGTGATATGTTTAAGATATTTGATACGTTTCCGAAGGGCGTCCGAAAGACATTCGACATGACCAGGTCTTGATCCTTAAATGCTAATTTGTTTTGATCTTTCCATTTATGTTTTGGAAAATGTTTTAAAGATTGCATATGGTCTCTCACGACTACCTTTCGTGCATTATGGTCACTCCTTTCACCGAGTCCCGGGGCCGGTTGTTATCGTGCGCATTATGTTATAATTTCGGAGTATGATGTGTCCGGTTCGCCGAGCCCCTTTTGGCCGGGAACCGAGGATAATGGTGTTATGATGTGTCCGTGCGCGAGTCCCCCTTTGGCCGAATGTACCGTGGTTATGTGATTGTGTGTGACGGGGACACGGAGATCTGAAAACTTACGGAGTATGATGTGGTGTGGCGCAACGACGGGCGGCGACCACCGTTCTAAGAAACTGCGGCATGATTTGCACTCTACTCGGTAAGTATTTTGATATTTGGATTATTACACATGTTTTCGAAACTCACATATGATTTTCGATAATTGACGTACATATGATGATCTTATCTACCGAGCCCCTCGCTAGGCGGGATATGTTTTGTACGTATATGATAAGCGATTCGACAATCGGAGGCTATGATGCGTTGACGTCCGTTAATGTCGGCTACTATGGTATGATCTCGCTTTTTATAGGTGTATGATTTGTATTTTAGACGCAGGCACTACGACCCCTACGGTCACTATGTTTACTTTACGTACCTTCTTCACTTATGATCTCGTTTTCCGTATTTCATGCTTTACATACTCGGTACATATTCGTGACCCCCTTTCTTCGGGGGCTGCGTTTCATGCCGCGCAGGTACACCCAGGTGAGCTACAGCTATTAGCAGAAGAAGTTCCAGCGGATTGGCGAGCTCCACTTGCTCCGGAGTGCTGCCGAGTCAGAGTTTGTTTGTGTTATGACATCCGAGTCATGTTAGAGACTTTGCAGACAGAGTCAGGTGTACAAGGCGTCCGTTGTGAGCGGCTCCATAGGCCGTAGTAGCGTTATATGTAGTTTCTGTTTTTGTACGGTTATAGGTTATGTGTAAATTAAGAAAGATATAAAGTGTGTTTATTGTTCAAAAATTTATTATGTATTTATGATTTGGTCGAGGGCCCAATAGGAATACGAATATTACGATAGTCTGAGGGTTCGCTCGGCCCTAGATAAGGGTCGGGTGCCCATCACACCCTATCGGGAATTGGGGTGTGACATGACTGGCACCCGGAGCTAACACCCCTAGCACCTCTAAACATACATCTCATAATCATCTCTGGTGGACCATAAAGGGGAACTCATGGATATCATAATCTGTAAGGAAATATATCACAACATAACGGCACATCTCTATATAATCTTCAACAATTATTTCCATCATCACCAGCTGGCAAGGCTACTAAAATGTTATACAATGACATGAACCGGTAGGGTTATGAAATGTCTAACTATACACACATGTCTACAAGCCTCTACATAGAATACAAGTGACCATCGGGACCAATATCAAATAGCTACGGACTCGAAGTAAGTGGAGTGCTCCTGAAAATCCGCTGATAAAGCACCTACGGGTCAGAGTTGTCTACTTGCGGGCATGAACGCAGCGTCCACAAGGAAGGACGTCGGTACGAATAGTGTACTAAGTATGTAAGGTATGAATAACAACATAATAAGAAATATAGAACACAACATGAGATAAAGATAACCTGTACATCTGATTGCCTCATAAGGCGGATACCATGCATGCTTAGCTTTCTTTAAAAAAATATTTCTCATATATATAACATAATCACTAGCCTGCGTCCGGGGTAACCATCTCACGCCGCCCACTTGTGGTGTCTGCCCGACCAACTAGGCACCGTATAATCACAAGCCGCCCACTATGCCCACTGTAGTGGTGTCTGCCCGGCCAACTAGGCCCGGTGTAATCATACATAAAAATAAGCATGCATGAGAGCCCAATTAAAAGCTACAACTCTATCAGAGTGACGTAAGGTCGATAACCTCCGATTATATTATGGACTAATCATCATCGCTATATCTCACCTTGAAGGAACAATTATCATAAGGTGAACAATAATGAATAAAATCAAGGAAATCATGAAATAAGCTCAATAATCTCATAATAGCATTAAAATCATAAGCTTTGGAATTTCTAGAAATGGAATCATCATGTTCATTATAGAAACATTCTCATCTTTATCATCATAAGAAGCTTTAAGAATCATGAACTTCTAACTTTTGGAAGTAAGAACATTATGGAAACATATATGGAATCATAACATAGGAATCATGCCTTTTGAAAGAAAGGGACTAGCCTTAACATACCTTTTCGGTCGCCTTAACTTTAACTATTTAATGCTTATCCTCCCAAGCTCGTAAATCTACCTTCAAGAGAATTCATATTATTGTTAGGCTTATCATCATATGCTTGTCTTAAGCCCTCAAATTAATTCCTTTTAAAATCTGCCGAAATCTAGGCAGCATCTCCCCTGTTTATATCCTAGCCCGAAACCACAATACCAACAAAACAAAAACAATAGCAATACTAATATCAACAACATCATCATCAATACCAAAATATTCCATAAAACATCCCACACGATGTTTTTCAACATACAACAACAATATACACTTCCTTTCTTCCCAATCAAGGAGCATAATCTCATCAACACACCAACAAAACTGGATACCATCAATATAAATGTAAATCATACCAACCACATGGCCACAACATGCTCAAAACAGTCTATAAACACAACAACTACAACACAACACTTTATAACCTTTCCTCCATAACTATTTTCACTTTTAAGACTTGCTAAACCTTCAAATCAACTCAACATGAGAGATAGGATGAAGATAGGATGAAGAACATACCTTATACTTGAAGAAATTTAGCCACACCAACTTTCTTCAAGACCAAACTCACCACAATATCAAGTAGAAGCAAGAACAATCACCTTTCATGGACTAGTTTAGTGTAATCTTGTTAAATTCTTGATTTAATGGGCTATAAATATTTGGGGGATGTGTTAGGAGATTTCTAGAACTCATGGGAGTGTAAAATACTAAAAACAAATGGGGTTGATGGGGGGGGGGGGATTATACCCCCTGAAAGTGGGTTCCACCGACTTTCCCAAGTGGGACCCGCGAAACCATTTTGCAGTTTGGAGGGTTATCTTAAAATGGTCATAACTCCTTACTCCGATGTCGTTTTGATGAGCGGTTTATTGAGTTGAAAACTAGACTCGATGAACTTCATTTTAGGCTTTTAAAACGCTTTAAAACTCCTAATATACCCAGAGATATACCCCTCCAAGTTTGACCCAAAATTCTGTCAAAAATTCTGTCAACTTTTTTCAAATTTTCGACAAACTTATTTTCTTCGATTTGATTGGTCCTGGAATCTTCCAAAACTCCCCATACATGATATTTATCATTTATTATACTTGATAATGGTCATGTCCTTTGGTTTCAAGGTTGTCCTTCCCGGTTATGACTTACGAGATCGTAATTCATCCTTTACTTCATTGTTACGTACTTCCCATGGCTTGTATCTTCCAAAAATTTATGGGATTTCTCTGATACTCCATTAATATGGTGAAGTAGGTGGCATGCTCATGCTCTGAAAGTGCGAGGTGTAACATCCTTCCCCCCTCAGAAACATTCGTCCTCGAATGTTGTAGCTTGCGAGCTTACAATGCTTTTATTAATTTATTGAAATGGTTGACCTCCTTTAGTTCCTAATATCCATGCCCCTATACTATGGTCTCATTATTCTCTTTCCTATCCTCCCAAGGTTTTAAGCACCCTGGTACTAAGGATCCGTAAAATACGGTAGACCTTCGAGTTTTAATGTGTGATTAATCCTAATTATTTGCTAAAATGGTTTTATTCTTTTAAAACTGTCAAGGCATACCATAAAGTATTTTTTGGTAGAAATTCCTTTATATAAAGATGAAGGGATGGATTTCCCTTAGAAAAAGTATATAAGGTTTAAAGTCATTTCATTTTCGGTCAAAAAACACACTTAAGATTGCTCTTAAGTAGAGTTCCGCTAATTTTGGTCCATTGTCATGTATTTAATCCTTATAAGTTTATTATAAAATAGTTTGAGGGTATCTCCTTTGTAAATATGCCATGGGCTTATACAAGTATACAAAAAGGTTTTCTCTTGAATATAAGTATAGCTATCCATTTTTACCATTTTCAAGGTCAACCATATCCTACTTCTAAAACCGTTCTCTCAAACCAAATTTTTAGTGTATCTCCTTTGTTTGATTAACTTAAGGTTGGGCTTGGGCCCAAAAGGTTTGAAAAAAAAAAACTAAAGTTATTTTTTGAAACTTTAAAAAATGCTTCATTTTTTCGAAAAATCAGTACAGTTTTTGGTCTTCGTCCTTAAAGAATACTGCAGGCTTTTCAATTCAAAATAGTCCTAAAATAGTCTCAAATTCGTATCAGTATTCAAATGTTGTATATCTCAAATTTGTATACATATATATATTCCGTATACCATCTCAGCTTTAAAAGAGATTATCAAGTTTTAAAAATCATTTATCGTGTTACATGCATCACTTATCTGCTTTTAGTCCAGGTTTGAAAATCATTTAGAGGTTTCCTATCCAGTCTATGCGATATATCTTAGAACTATCAGGTTTCAATATTCACAATCATCCTTACATGTACATATATGAATGCATATACATAAATAGAAAAAGAAAGAGTTAGGCTGGTAGGCCTACCGAAGCTCACCAGTTGCCATTTTCACCCATGGATGGGCCTTCAATCGTTTCTCTTACTCGGACTCAATAGAAAAAATATGTTGGGCCTCTGGCCCAATAGTGGCATGCAAAGGACTGGTCCAAATGGCCAAATGACAGTGTTTCCATGCAAAACAAGGGAAGGGAAAAGGAGAATATCAGTTAGAAGGTATCTATACTCAATAACTAACTTAACATGAACTAGAGCAATTAAATACAGATACACATCGAATACACATATATTCAGCCACACTCTAGTGAATTATGCAATATGAATCCCGTAAATTCCAAGAAAAGAACGAGTTCACATAGAATTAAAAAGAAGAGAGGCAACAGGCCCAATATACATTTAAAGGGAAACAAGTAGGCCCGACAGGCCCTTATGCACAAGCAATCAGACATAGTTTAAATCAAATACCCAAGAGATGATATGAAAGGGAAACGGGCCCACTTTGATTAAGAAACAATCTCACTTTACCAAAAATGTCATGATATACCAAGGGTATACATGATATACAACTCAATATATAACAAGGTATATAAAGGGTATGTATATCTCGTATACCTGATGTATATCTTGGTCACATACCAGATATGAAAGGACAAATAGAAGAAAGGGTAATGTAAACAAGCAAAGTATAGCATATCAGTATAAAAATATCTGGTGCACATACTCATATATATACAGATCATACATCTTCACTTAGCATTTTCATGATATTCTTGAGGTGGGGTGGGGGTTGTAAAAGAGTCAAGGCACACAATACTATCAATACGATCGGACAGCAAAGAGAAAAGCAGAAGTACACTGCACTGATTCCATTTTAGGCAAAAATGAAGAGAGAGAGAATGCAAAGGCGGCTAGGGTTTCGATCCTGTTCAAACATAAATTTGTGTTTTGTGTATTGTGAAGGGTCGTTTGGCTGAGTTATATGCGGATATGGGTCGGGTTTGGCCATATATTTGGGCTGGACTCGGTCCTAAAGAAAAATGAAATCTGAGGCCAAATTTTTTTTATATACACATATATATACATATGTATACTCATGTATATGCATGTATATACATGTATATAAGGGGATCATCGTACAATTGACTAATTTTATCAAATAGCCAATTTCAAAAGTGTGCCAATTAATTAACTACTTCAATTATTGCTGTATTTTAAAAATGTAGAAACTAATTAATCATTTTCAAATATGACCAAATGCATAAAAGAATTGATTATTTCAATTGTGGCTTTAATTAACACATAATAGACAATTAGCTATTTCAATTATAGCCACAATTAAATCATGCAATTAACAAAAAAAATAATTACAATCAACTTTTTGAAATAATTGCAAATATAGACAAATAAATCATAAAATTGAGACATAATCGATTATCTGTTCAATTGATCAATTTTCTTGATTTAACAGAGTAAAATATTTGTCAATTTGAAACTAAATTTGGCAAATACACTTGATATTATAGAAAAATATGCAAAACAACAGACAATATAAATTTGAGAATACTTTTACAAATGAAATTGCAAAATGTCATTCGAATAATTACGTAAAATCATTTTTGATTTGTAAAAATGCATATTTCACTTGGTTTGAGATTGAAGAACTCCGAATAATTAAATAAAATTATTGGAGGGCCAAAATTAGGTGTCAACAACTTTCCCTTCACTGTTCGGGGATGGGAAGCTCATCCCTAATCATTGAAATTTGACAAACCAGATTTTGGCCGACCAATTTCAAAATACTTCTCTTTTTAAATGCAACTTTTCAAATTTATGGCTGAACCCTGGTCTTTGGATTTCCTATATATCTCAGGCTTTACAATAATTTAGGCCACTTGTAGTTCGACTCAATTAGACTTCTAATGCAAGTTCCAAAACAAAATCCCAAATTTTTCAGTGTTAAAATTGAGAAACTCAGAGTGATCTGTTGGAGTGTGACTGGCTCTCTGGTATTGAGTCCGCCTACATATCCCTGGTCTTAGGAATCAAGTCACTTGTAGTTTGACTCAATTGGGAGAAAAGTGTATCCCTTATGCGGGAATGCCTTTGTGTTTTCTGGTAGGTGCCCGACCGGTTGCAGGTTTTTTTGGAAAATAAAGTAATGATAAATAAGAAAAATTCCAAACTCAATCTATGGAGTGGCCCTCAACCCGTGTCCAGAGATCTTGACTCTCGTGGCACCCTATCTCGACCAGCGACCTAAGACAGTTCCACATTTGCTCCGCATGCATCTGGCTCTGGTTTGATCAGTCGGCTCCTCTCCTTGGTGGCTGCGAACCTTGTTCCATTTGCTGGGTAGTGTTGTGGTTGATGTTCGGTAAAAAATGCATATATTTATCCATTGTTGCCTCACATTTTAGTACTTTTAATCGTCCTTTGAGTACAAATTATATTGCTTGGTACTTAATATTCTATGTTTACTATGTCAGAATAAAGCGATGTAAAGATGAAGAGATTCGAAGCAAAATTTAATAAAACATGAAAGGAAAAAAAAACAAAGAAAAATGAATAAAAAGGGAGAAGACAAAGGGGGGGAACACCCTTTGGTGTTTGCCCCCCCAAGTGGAAGACAAGAAAAGAGACCAAATTGAAATTAAGAACTGAAGAAGCAAAACAGACGTATCTGGAAGCAAGTCATCAGTGCGCGCTGCGCGCCTGACGCGAAGAAAACAGCCTCTAAATCCATCTCTGTTGGTCTTCGTCGTTGCACCTGCGATGCGGGTGTGATGCGCCTCCGCTATTTTTTCCTGGTCCGAGTTAGATTTGATTCTTAAGAGCCCAGGCCTTTTGGTACTCTGTAAAACACATATTCTACAGGATTTTTACATAACCTTGGATAACTTGAAACCCTTAGTTCATAACTTTGGACCTAGGGAGAGAGCTCGGAGCTGCCGTGGAGGCCATAGGTACAGGGTTTTACCTTCTCTTCTCTGTAATACTTATTTTGACATTTTATTCGGATGATTTGTTGCTTTTCCTCCATGTCTATGTGGAGCTAAATTCTTTAGTCCTAGGGTTTTGATACAAACATGAAAGTTGACGTTTGATAATCGTTTCTATCTATTGATTTTTCATCTTTAGGTTATTTATCTATTCTTGATCTTAATTGTTTGATTATTTGATGAAATATTTAAACACTATCTGTAGCGTGTGAATTGAACTAGGGATAGGGAATTTGCATGCGTAATAAGAATAAATAGAGCTTGTTCGATTAATCATTTCGCTAATGAGGATAGGAATATACCCTTTAGCCTTGCTTAGTTGAATACGGAGAAGTAAATGCATTCTTGTTACCTCTGGCGACCATAGGAATATAGGTGTTATAGTAGCATGTACAGGCTTGTGAGCAACTCGGAAGATACTCATAAAGTTAACATCAACCTGTCAACTAGTGACCCATAGGTAGAACGATTTGAAGACTCAACTGGATTGTTAGTGGTCATAGCCCTAGATATATCTCTTCTGTGATAAAAATTCGCTCTTTCTTGATTGAAGTTCATTATTTATTTTCTTTTATTTTTAGTTAGTTTATAAATATAATCTTGGGATTTTATTTCTTGTATGGATAATTAGGATCGTTTAATTTAATAAATAGTTAATCATAAGTCCCTGTGGGATTGATATCTGGACTTAAAAATCCTATATTACTTGTACGACCACGTATACTTGCGTGTGCGTTTGGGAGCAACAGTGGTTGACCTCCTTGTCTTTTTTTCGTTTTCACCACCCCTGCATGGTTTTGTGATTGTACCTTCTTGGCACCGCTTGACTCGAATGACCATCCTAGCCTTGTGTCTTTATTTTACCACCCTTGCATGGTTTTTAATGTCATGGCCCTCTTGGTTGTCTATTTAAGAGTAGATGACCTTCTTGGCACCGTTGATTTGTTTGACCCCTTTGGTCATTGTTTTCATGGAGTGGCCTTCTTGGCGTTTGTATGAATGGCCCTCTTGGTATGTTTATATGAATGGCCCTCTTAGCAGTGTTTGTATGAATGACCCTCTTAGCAGTGTTTATATATATGGACCTCTTGCCAGTGTTGTATGAATGGCCTTCTTGGCATACATATGAATGACCCTCTTGGCAATTTTTTTATGAATGGGCCTTTAGGCGGTGTATATATGAATGTCCCTCTTGGCATGCATATGAATGGCCCTCTTGGTAATGTTTGTATGAACGGCCCTCTTGGCAGTGTTTGTATGAATGACCCTCTTAGCAGTGTTTGTATGAATGGCCCTCTTGGCATGCATATGAATGTCCCTCTTGGTAGTGTTTGTATGAATGGCCCTTTTGGCAGTGTTTGTATGAATGGCCCTGTTATGTCCCGTACTTTGCACTTTCGGAAAATTTGAAATAATTGTGACAGGATAAGGACGAGGCTATATTTTGATCTTGTTTGGTATATAAGTTGTTCATGAGAAATATTGATGCGAAAAATGCCGAGGGAGGCTAAGGGAAAAATTAGAATTTGGAAAAATTTTGTTTCATGAATTACAATATTAGCCAATTAATTGGGCTCAAAAAAAAAATAAGAAAAGAGGCCCAAGTTTAAGAGGTGGCCGGCCATGGCATGAAAAAAAAAAAGGCCCAAGCCCATGTCTTGATTTAATTCAAGACTAGTAAATAAATAAGGGGCCATGCATCATTTTCATCTAGAAATTTCAAGAAAAACTAAACAAAAGAAGAGAGAAAATAAAGGGGAGGCCATTCGGCCAACCCCATAGAAATTTGGCCATGGGAAATCTTGTACAAAAAATTTATTTCTTCATGTACTTCTACTAATTCAAGGGTCCTCTACAACGTGGCGAAATTGTTTCGGAAGATAAGTCGTTCGTTTTGCCGTTTCCGCATTCTAGCCAAGTGAAGAAAGTTGAAGGAAAAGGTAAGATTTCATCCTCTTTTATATGTTATGAAAGGTTTGTTTATGTTGTGGTGTGTATAAATGGATAGAATTAATGAAAGTATGGAAGGTTGCATGATGAATGCATACATATGCATGTGGCCGTGTGCATGTGTTGTTGTGTAGACAAAGATGAGTTAATTTTATGTAGTATTCTAGTTGTGGTTGTTGTGAACTCTATATTGGAAATGAAAGTTTAATGAATTTGCTTGAGGTTGGAAATGTGGAGGGTGGCCGAATGGGGTATGAGTATGGAACAATTGAATAAATTTCTATGTAGTAATTTGATTGTTGTTGATGTGTGTTGTTGGGATAGGTTATGAATTTGGAAGCGAGAAATGCATTAAAAATTGTTCTAGGAAAGTTGAGGAGTTTTCGGGTGAATTATGGATTTTGGTGGAATTTTTGTATATTTTGTAAGACGATATGAAATACTTCCGAATTGTAATTGAATGGTCTTGAATTAGTAAAAGAATATGAAAATGTTGACATTAGTTTGAAAGTGTGAAGTTGTTATAGAAGTTAATGTGAATCGAATGTAGACTTCTCGCATTGATGGAAAATAATGTCGTTAGTATGTGGATTGTTGAGGTAATTCATGAATTTGGAAGCTAAAAATGTGTTGGTGATTTTCTTGTTGGAAATTGGAGGATTTGGGTGATATGGGATCATTATGAATATTGTAAGTATTGTTGGAATAATTGTTGGTATTGTCGTTGTTGATTTGTTGGCCGAGTTCCATTCTCGGGTTTTCTGTGGTATTGTTGGCCGAGATAGAATCTCGGGGATGATGCATTTACAGGAGAAATGCTGCCGAAATTTCGGCAGAATATAAGTGAATTTATTTGAAAGATTAAGACAAGTATTGATTAAGATTAAATCCTTAAAGCTTTATGATTAATATTTGGTAAATGTGACCAATTGTAGATTTTGGAGGAAACGGGATTTGAATTTGGAGAAGCGTAGGCGACGGAAAAGGTATGTAGGGCTTACCCCTTCTTTCTTTGGCATGTCCTAGTTGTAATAGGCTTGATTACAAGTCTCGGGGACGGTTCTATTCTTAGAAATCCGAGTTTGAATTTGGCCCTTTTTCATTCAATACAATTGAATTAGACATTCTACACTTTATCGGAAAAATAACTTAAACGTTTAGAACTTTTATAAATGGAACCGAACTATCTTGAGACCATCACCGGTGGCTCCATAGAGCCTAATGTTTGTAAATCTACGTATGCCACCTCGACTCGATCCGAGGTGGGCCCGCAATCCCCGAGACCTATTTGTATGGTTCTATTTGTCCTATTTCCGTACGACAATTTAGGGAAACCTTTGGCTACTATTGCGAGTTTGTTATAAGTATCTGGTAACACTGATATAAGCATTTGAATGCAAGTATTTTGATACGAATATTTTGATATACGTAATCTAATAAAAGTACTCAACTACGAGGATTTCAATATATGTATTCTGATATATGTATTCTGACATAAGTAATCTGTTATAAGCATCTTGATAAAAGTATTCTGATAAAAGTATTCCGATCTCGGTATGTAAATTGATATAAGAATTGTGATACGAGTAATCTGTTATGAATAATTTGCTACGAACATTCTGATAGGAATATCTTCTGTAAACTCTGATATTTTGGTTGTCAGACGACAGCACGTACGATTATTCTATTGAGTCTTCGGATGACGGTAAGTGTGTATATGTACTGAGTCTTGAATTGTATGCATATGGTTTCGCACTACTCTGTTCGTGCAAGTTTTGGTATGTCTATTCACTGAGCCCGGGCCAGGACATGTTTTCGTGCGTATTACACTGCATTGTTCACCGAGACCCACCAGTTGAGGGCCGGGGCACGTTATGTGACGATGGCGCCAGATTCAGACCGAATTCCCTCTACCGAGTCCCTTATTGAAGGGCCGGGACATGTTATTCACCGAGTCCCTCTTTTGGCCGGCGGCCGGGACACGTTACGTACATATATGATGTTTGATGTGACATACGTGACTCTATTCACCGAGTCCCTCGCGAGGGGGCGGGACACGTTATATGTTTGCATGATATATGATTTACCGAGTCCCTCACGGGAGGGCCGGGACACGTTATTTGCATATATGACGTATAATTCTGTCGTACATGATCTTATTCACCGAGTCCCTTAATAAAGGGCCAGAACACGTTATATGCATACATGACATATGATTTGGCATACATGATTTGTATTTAGGAGGCGAGCATTCTGATGATTCCGATAAGGTACTCACCTTCTGTATTTCGGACTCTAATTATGATTCTACTTGCCATACCCTTTGTTCCTCTAATTCGATCATAATTGTTAATTATGTTTCGTATCTCGGGGTCCGATTATGGTTTTGCCGTCATATTTAACGCTTGGTTGCGAATACGATTTCATTGCTATATTTCTGGCTTTACATGCTCAGTACCTATTCCGTACTAACCCTCGGTTCTTCGGGGGCTGCGTTTCATGCCGCACAGGTACTCCCAGATGATTAGCAGCCATTATAGAAGATGCTCCAGTTGGATTGGAAGCTCCATTTGCTCCTGGGAGTCACCGAGTCAGAGTTTGTATGATATGTCTTCTGGATGGGTGTTAGAGACTTTGGAACGACGTCGTGGGTATTGGTTGTCAGTTTGTATGCAGCTCTATCAGCTGATATGTCGGTCTATGTTATGTAATGAAATTTTGTATAATTATAGAGTTGTTCGATTTAAAGGCTACGAGAAAAGAGATTGCTGAAAATTTTGCTATGTATTTTGTCTTCTTTGATTAAAAAAAAATTTGGCGTGATTTTGTATGCGGTAAGAGTCTGAGGGTTCGCTCGGCCCTAAGTAAGGGTCGGGTGCCCATCACACCTTAATAAGATTAGGGTGTGACAGGCCCTCTTGGCATGCATATCAATGGCCCTCTTGGCAATGTTTGTATGAAAGTTTCTCTTGGCAATGTTGTATGAATAGCCCTCTTGGCATGTATATGTTTGAATAAATTGCCCTCTTGGCATGCATATGTTGGAATGAATGGACCTCTTGGCATGCATATGTTTGAATGTATGGCCTTTTGGGCATGCATATGACAAATATGACCCTTTGGCTGGATCGACTTTCTTTCGTCCTTTATGTCAGTTGTGACCCTCTTGGTCTGATATGCCGCTTTGTTCATTGTGTGACCCTCTTGGTCTGATAATGTTGTCATCATGATGTTGTGTCCTATTGTAGCCCTTTTGGTGTTTTTATCCGTTTGTAGCCCTCTTTGGCTAGATGGTTGCCCTTGTGGCATTTTCGTTCTTTTATAGCCCTCTTGGCTAGATTTTTTCCATTGTGGAGTTCTTCTTTAATGTAATTTCCTTAGCTTAATTCGGGCCACCCTTGCGGCACTTCAATCCTTTATAATCTTCTTGGCTTGATTGGACCATCATTGTGGCGCTTCTGCATTTGTGTGGCCTCTTTGGCTCAATCGGATCGCCCCTGCAACGCTTTCATGTTTTGCGGCCCTTGCGCTTAGCGTGGTCCGGGCTCTCCTCTGATGAGTCGTTCTTTACCTGCCTTATCATCATGAACAAACAAAGTTAGCAATAAATGTTTGTCCTCCTGACGACACTGAAAACCTACATTGAAGGAGTGTTAGTTTTCTACAAGGTTGATCCACGTTGTTGACTCCTGTAGCGTCATTGCTTCGCCTGCTTGGCTTTATTCCTGGACCCGATCCTCTTGGATTTGGTAGTTTCAAAAGATGGATTTATCTTAAAGTAACAAACATTTTCATAAATCATTGATCATAAGTTTTTTCAAACATTCGGATTGTAAAAAATATAATTTTAAAAACCATTTGAAATAGTTATCATGACATGTGCATTTGAAGGAGAATCCTCCATCTTTTGCCGTATCTTGTGGTTGGGATTCCAGCTTCCTTAAGTGGAGTTTTTTAGGCCCTCTAAAAAATTCTACCCCAGTTTAAAGTCATGTTTCAAACGAACTCTCGTGCTGCATCTTGATGGAAGAAATTTTGAGAGGATCTCAAAATTCTGCCCAGTTTAAGGCTTTGGGTCGGCTAACTCTTGGGTCGGACTGTTGTGAAGGAAATTTTGAGATCCTCTCAAAAATTCTGCCCAAGTTGAATATGTGTGGCGAACTCTCGTGCCAACTTCGAGTTCCTCTTGAAGTCTTACCTCTGTGACTTAATAGGGTTTTTATTTTATTTTTTATTGGTACGACCGAGCTTGAGGAGCGCCTACATATCCTGTCGAAACATGAATCAGGTCGAACGTAGTTCGGAACAACATGATTGATTTGATTTTTTCTAATAATGCGACCGAGTCCTATATGGACTGCCTACGTATCCCACCTTGGGAAATCAGGTCATTGTGTAGTTCATATTACAAGAAAATCATTTGGTTTTTCTATCTATTACAAAAGGGAAGACCAAATCCAAAATGGATTTTCTACGCATCTCTGCCATAAGAGATAGGTCTTAATGTAGTGGCTACAAGCAAACAATACGATTACAAACTGAAAAAGCGTGTCTTCACGCATAATACCGCTTGATTGCGTCTATATTGATTACTTTGGGCCACTGTTGGCCATCCATTTCTGCCAGTATTACGGCTCCTCCAGAGAGTAGTTTGCGGACCACATATTGTCACGACCCAACCTGAGGGCCACGACGATCACCCGGTGCTAGCCCACCCGGGCACCCCTTAACATGCTTATACATCGCATTCTAGGTGAGCCACATAAATATAACATACTTTTCATTCGTCATCATTCTAATCACATCGAGCAATAACATATCTAATCATATACACAATGTCTACGAGCCTCTAAGAAGGGTACATCATATCATAACATATGGGCGGGACAGGACCCCGTCGTGCCCATGAATATATATACACAAAAGAATCTATACCAAAAGCTGCAGCTCCGAATGAGATGGAGTTCTACTATGTAGTCCCTGAGAAAGTACAGCTATGGATCAAGTCTGTCTCCCTGGCCACCTGCGGGCATGACGCAGCGTCCACAAACAAAAAGACGCCAGTACGAAGAATGTACTGAGTATGTAAAGCATGATCAATATCAATGTGGGAGCATAATGGATAACATATGAAATACATAAGATGGGAGATAATGGCATCATCATCATAGCACTTACCTGCTTTCCGTAGGGACGTTCCATTTCTATTTCGTACCCGCGTACATACATTCATATCCTTATTCATTTACCTTTCGTATCCACTTTCGTACTCATATTCATATCTCCTTTCATATTCATAATCATATCATATACATTGCATATACATAGCCCTTACTTGGCGCTTACATCGTCTTATCATATTCATGCTCTAATTGATGTCATACACATAGCGTAGTCGTACTCATATAGATGTCATACATATAGCTTAATCGTACTCATATAGATGTCATACATATAGCTTAATCGTACTCATATAGATGTCATACATATAGCTTTTATATTACGTACCTGTTATATCCCGTGTTTTTACACATTCGGGAAATTTGGACATAATTGTGATTTGTAAGAATAAGGCCATATTTGGATCCTACTAGTACGAGTAAGTCGGCTATGGAAACATGGATGCGGAACTATGGAGGAAGGTCAAGGGCAAAATTGGAATTTTGGGAATTAGTTTTGGAAATTACAAAACAAGATTCATCAACTATTGGGCCCAAAAAATAAAAGAGAAAAATGAGGCCCAATTCCATTAGGGGTGGCCGGCCATGCTAGCCCAACCCATGGAAAGATTAATTTATCCATGTGATAAATTATATAAGGGACCTTATCATCTAGAAAATTCAAGAAAAATTAGATAAGGAGAAAACAAAAGATGAAGAGCAAGAGAAAAGGGGTTGTTCGGCTAAGACCCTTGGAAATTAGGTACTTTAAATCTTGTCCCAAAAATTATTTTCTTGTTATATTCCTACCAATTCAAGGTCCCTCTACAAATTGGTATAGTTATTTCGGAAGATAACCCATTGGTTTCGTTGTTTGGATACTTTGGTGGTGTGAAGAAACTTGAAGAGGAAGGTAAGAATTCATCCCTTCTAATTATGTTATGAAGGTTTGTTTGCGTAGTAGTATATGTAAATGAGTAGAAAATATAGAAATATGGAAGTTGGCATGGTGAATGTGTGTGCATGTATGTGGCCGTATGTATGCATGGTTGTGTAGGCAAGGTGGGTTGAATTTTATGTAGTATTCTAGTTGTAGTTGTTGTAGACTCTACATTGAGAATGAAAGTTGAATGAAAATTGATGGAAGTTGTAAATTGAGTGTTGGCCGTGGGATCATGTTATGATGAAATGGGAATGGATTAATGTTGTTTAATATGCTAGTTGTGTTGTTGTGATCCTTGTAGAGTAAATGAAGGCAAAATGGTTTAGATTGGTGTTGAAATGAAATGTAGAAGGCTATGTCATTTTGGAGTGATTTTATGTCATTGTAATAGTAGAGATGTTAAGGTGCAAATTAGGATTATTGTTGATGAATTTGGAAGATGGAATGTGTTATGAATAAGTATGCCAAAAATTAGAAGTGTCGGATGAATTATGGTTTTGGTGGAAAGTGTGTATGTTTTGTATATTTTGAGAATATATTGTAGAAATGCTATGAAATGCTTCCGGATTATATTGTAATTATCTTGGTCCGTAATGAATGAGAGCATGTTGATATTGATTTGAAAATGTGAAGTCGGAATGGAAACTATTGCATTATGTTGGAAAGTGGGCTAGTTGTATTATATTGTGCTTTGTTGTAATTGTTGATATTGTTGGGTTGTTGTTGATTGTTTTGAGCCGAGTTTAATTCTCGGGGTGTCGTATTTATAGGGGAGATGCTGCCGAAATTTCGGTAGGCAAATACTAAACCAAAGTTGGAATTTTCAAGCCTCATGAATAGTAACTGGTAAAGGTGACCATTTGTAGATTTCTGACGAAATGGGATTTTGAGTTTAAGCGAGCGCAAGTCATCCGTAAGGTATGTAAAGCCGACCTTTCCTTCAATTGGCATGTCCTAGACTTACTAGGCTGAGAACGGAATCTCGGGACTAATTCTGCTCTTGGAAATTGGAGTCTGATTCTGAGTACTATTCATTCAGCGCATTTGAACTACAATCTTGCATTGGCAGAAAGAATGCTTAAACCTCCATAACTTCCGCAAATGTATCCGATTCGCTTTGAAACTCTCACAAATGACTTTATGGATCCCAATGTTTGCAATTTATGTCTGCCGCCTCGACTTGACCCGAGGTGGGCCCGCAAGTCCCGAGACTTCCCTTATTTGATTCGTCTGACTCGTTTCGTATGATATGAAAAGAAAACATTTGCCTATGCCTCTAAAGTCCGTTCGAAATGTCCTATAACGTTATTTGAATGTCCCTCACTATGAATGATACGAAATTTCTCAAAGAATGACCTATGATGTGTTTTTGGGAAAAGTTGATAATTTAAAAAGTCCGCAACTTTTGTATGTAAATTCCCATTACCTCGATACTCATTTTGAGCCCTCCGAAGTTAATATATATGTGTATATAAGATTAAGCGTTAAATCCTGGAACTTACTTTTGATATGCATATGGTTTCTGCACTACTCTGCTCGTGCCAATGGTTATGATTTCGTTCACCGATACCCGGGCCGATTTTGTGATCGTGCGCATTATGACACATTCGGCAGTATGATGTGTTACGATTTCTGAGACCTCGCCATAGGGCCGGTTACCGTTTATGGTGTTATGATGTGATATGGCATCTGATATATTCTGATGATTTGATGTGTGTGATGTTATGATGTGTTCGGAGATGTACGGAGATTTGAAAACTTTTGGAGTATGATGTGTTGTGGCACCAGCGTCAGGGGGTGACCACGTTCCTGAGCCTTATGCATGATTTTTATTTGCATTCTGTACATTTGCATTCCGCACAGGTTTGATCTGTTACTTCGTATTTGTTTAACCGTATCCTCCGACTCTGTCTTATGATTTGGATTCTTGTACCTCCGCTTTACATACTCGTACTTTTTCCGTACCGACCCCTTTCTTCGGGGCCGCGTTTCATGCCACGCAGTACTGTGCGCTCAGTTGGGTGATCCCCCGGTTTAGGATATACATTCTGCTACTTTGGAGTGCTCCCCTCGATCCGGAGCCCATATTTGGTATATATATGTTTTGCTATGCACATTCTGTACGTTTGTATTTATTTCGGGTACGGCGGGCCCCCGTCCCGTCTTATGTTCGTATGTTACGTTCGTTTGTAGAGGCCTGTAGTCATATTTGTGGGTCATGGGTCCGGTCTATTCGTATGTGATTCTGTTTTGCGTCCTTAAGCGGCCCGAATGCTGCTATGGCCGATATGGCCCACATGTTTGTATGTATGTGTGTGTCTGGGCGATGTGCATTCCGCCAGTTTTGATTTTGATCTGATGATTCTGCACGGGCGACCGCTTAGGACAAAGATTCGTTTCGTATTTGTATGACGTACGCTATCTGCTATCGGTACGAATAATGTCCGTTGAATCGGATATGTCCTAATAATGACAATCGGTTCGTGAGTTTGTTTGGGTGCCTAAGTAGGGCACGGGGGCCACGGCCCACGGGGCCGGGTCGAGACAAAAGTGGTATCGAGCGGTTTGTCCTCGAATGTCTACGAGCCGTGTCTCGTAGAGTCTTGTTTATCGGTGTGTTGTGCACCACATCTATAAACAGGAGGCTACAGGACATTTAGGATGTTGCCTTTCTTTGGATCTTAGATCGTGCGATAGAGCCAGCCGTAGGAAACGAATTCCTTCCTACTAACCTTTGATTTCAGCCGAAGGACGGTATCGACGGAAGACGGTGACCGATGATATTGGAAACTATACAATACACAGGTAAGCAATGGTATGTAAGATGTATGTTGGGGAAGTCATTTAGAGTATGATTGAAATGTAAAGTTGAAGGTTGAAAAGGAAAACAAATAGGAAATTGCCACCGGTGCCATTTGAATTATGTATGTAAGGTAAGTCTCGACATCTTCATATTTTTACTTGAAATTATTAGCCTGGTGTGGCTATGATACGATATGATACGTATGTATATATGTTGGCCCTGTGAGGCATTTTTGGTATTTTCTGCGTGCAGATGTTGGGGTAGTAAGAAATACAGAGGAACCTCTGCCCAAATTTTTTCCAAAATTATGGAAAGGAAATTGGAGTATGTGGAATGGTTAGCAACCTTATAGAGGTCGTGTGAGTTGCGACGGATTAGATTAGTGAAAAGAAAGAGGAGCAACGCAGCTTTGAAATTAGAGTAAGTTGGAGTAAGTGATTGGAAATGTCATGTAAAAGAAATGACAGATATATATATGTACATGTATGTGTAGGAGAAATTGTGACAAGCTTTAGTTTGAGGAAATGATAGTAGGGTTGCGATAAGAATGTGGGCGGAAAAAGAATTGTGATAGACATGAACGTATGCATAAGACAGTAGTAGGGTATTCATGATAGGATTGATCAAAAAAAAAGGGGGGAAGGAAAGCCGATGGCCCAATGGTTCTAAGTAATGGTGATTGAGACGTTTTCGTTATCAGCAAGAATTGAAGGACCCAGGATGAAAAGAAATTATATATATATGTGTGAACGGAAGTGGGCATTGGGGATCTAAGGAAGTAAATGGAGAATCGTACAGTTAGAAAGATAAATGACTTTCTTTAGAGCAGAGTGGGACCCGCTACGAGAACTCCCCGAAGATCTGCTAAGATCCCGATTTGCCCTAAATTATGTGACAAAGGTCGTGTGGGATAGTTGACGCAATTGTATTAGCATTAACATATCAAAACACACGAAAGTTTCGAGGTTAAGCGTGCTAAGGCCAGAGCAATTCTAGGATGGGTGACCCCCCTGGGAAGGATACAAAAAAAAAAATTCACAATTATAGGTATAAGAAATAAATGGAAATTGGGGTAACCTAAAGGAAAAGCAAATATGTGAAGTAGCTAGCATCCTTACAGGAGTCGCACAGACCGAGGCGGACTAAATGGGTGAAAAGAAAAAGTGCAATACCGCTCGGAAAATTGGGCGAAATTGAATAGCGGTTGGAGACGCTTGCAAGAAAGATAGTAGAAAATGTATAGGTATGTGTGTGATTTTCCTCTGGCAACCATATTGACTAAGATGCGAGTCTCAACAATGAATGTTGCAATAAATGGAAGGCATTATTAAACGAGACACACGGGACAAAGCGGAAGGTAGGGCACAAATGTTACCAAATGGATAGACCTTGATTACGCTACCAGCTAAGGTCGAAAAGAAAATTCTAATACGACGATGTTTGGAAAGAAAGTGAGTGGGTAAAAGAACTCGAATGGGAATGTGGAAACATCGCGAACGGATATGTGGTAACAGTACTTTTGCGGTAAGACAACGATTAGAGTGAGTAATGAAATGTCGACAGGGAAATTTTCGTAAGGCACTAAAGCATTAATGAAAGTGGTCTAACTCTGACCATAATTCTGTATGTCATACTTCTGTGCCCCTGATTTTGATGAGGCTCTATCTATTATGCCTCTGTACTTCTGAATCTGATTACGTTCCTGTCTGATATGCTTCTATACGTCCGACTCTGATTACAAATCTGTTTGATATTTCTCCGTTCGTCTGATTCTGATCACGGATCTGTTCGACATACTCCAATACGATTGATTCTGGTTACGGATCTGTCCGATATAGTTCAGTACATCTGATTCTGATTATAGGTTTGTCCGATATGCTTCTGTGCGTCTGGCTCAGATCACGAATCTGTTTGGTATGATGTATGATTAGGATCCTGTCTGCTATACTTCTGTACTTCTGATTCTGGATATGACTCCGTCTGATCTTCGGGTTCTGACGAAAATTCTATTCGCCATATATCTTATTTGAGATTGTACAAGCCATTAGACTAATAAAGGTTCCGAATAACCCGAATATGGTAACGTCGGACGAGGATAAAAAGGAGTTAGAAAACGTATGCCCTTACAAGTGTTCAGATCAAACACGAGTACGTAGCTGGCAAGAGGACCTCCCCGACTTATCATGTTTCCCCACGCGGTAGATTCAACATTCGAGGACGAATGTTCTAAAGGGGGGAGGATGTTATATCCCGTGTTTTTACACATTCGGGAAATTTGGACATAATTGTGATTTGTAAGAATAAGGCCATATTTGGATCCTACTAGTACGAGTAAGTCGGCTATGGAAACATGGATGCGGAACTATGGAGGAAGGTCAAGGGCAAAATTGGAATTTTGGGAATTAGTTTTGGATATTACAAAACAAGATTCATCAACTATTGGGCCCAAAAATAAAAGAGAAAAATGAGGCCCAATTCCATTAGGGGTGGCCGGCCATGCTAGCCCAACCCATGGAAAGATTAATTTATCCTTGTGATAAATTATATAAGGGACCTTATCATCTAGAAAATTCAAGAAAAATTAGATAAGGAAAACAAAAGATGAAGAGCAAGAGAAAAGGGGCTGTTCGGCTAAGACCCTTGGAAATTAGGTACTTTAAATCTTGTCCCAAAAATTATTTTCTTGTTATATTCCTACCAATTCAAGGTCCCTCTACAACTTGGTATAGTTATTTCGGAAGATAACCCATTGGTTTCGTCGTTTGGATACTTTGGTGGTGTGAAGAAACTTGAAGAGGAAGGTAAGAATTCATCCCTTCTAATTATGTTATGAAGGTTTGTTTGCGTAGTAGTATATGTAAATGAGTAGAAAATATAGAAATATAGAAGTTGGCATGGTGAATGTGTGTGCATGTATGTGGCCGTATGTATGCATGGTTGTGTAGGCAAGGTGGGTTGAATTTTATGTAGTATTCTAGTTGTAGTTGTTGTAGACTCTACATTGAGAATGAAAGTTGAATGAAAATTGATGGAAGTTGTAAATTGAGTGTTGGCCGTGGGATCATGTTATGATGAAATGGGAATGGATTAATGTTGTTTAATATGCTAGTTGTGTTGTTGTGATCCTTGTAGAGTAAATGAAGGCAAAATGGTTTAGATTGGTGTTGAAATGAAATGTAGAAGGCTATGTCATTTTGGAGTGATTTTATGTCATTGTAATAGTAGAGATGTTAAGGTGCAAATTAGGATTATTGTTGATGAATTTGGAAGATGGAATGTGTTATGAATAAGTATGCCAAAAATTAGAAGTGTCGGATGAATTATGGTTTTGGTGGAAAGTGTGTATGTTTTGTATATTTTGAGAAGATATTGTAGAAATGCTATGAAATGCTTCCGGATTATATTGTAATGATCTTGGTCCGTAATGAATGAGAGCATGTTGATATTGATTTGAAAATGTGAAGTCGGAATGGAAACTATTGCATTATGTTGGAAAGTGGGCTAGTTGTATTATATTGTGTTTTGTTGTAATTGTTGATGTTGTTGGGTTGTTGTTGATTGTTTTGAGCCGAGTTTAATTCTCGGGGTGTCGTATTTATAGGGGAGATGCTGCCGAAATTTCGGTAGGCAAATACTAAACCAAAGTTGGAATTTTCAAGCCTCATGAATAGTAACTGGTAAAGGTGACCATTTGCAGATTTCTGACGAAACGGGATTTGAGTTTAAGCGAGCGCAAGTCATCCGTAAGGTATGTAAAGCCGACCTTTCCTTCAATTGGCATGTCCTAGACTTACTAGGCTGAGAACGGAATCTCGGGACTAATTCTGCTCTTGGAAATTCGAGTCTGATTGTGAGTACTATTCATTCAGCGCATTTGAACTACAATCTTGCATTGGCAGAAAGAATGCTTAAACCTCCATAACTTCCGCAAATGTATCCGATTCACTTTGAAACTCTCACAAATGACTTTATGGATCCCAATGTTTGCAATTTATGTCTGCCGCCTCGACTTGACCCGAGGTGGGCCCGCAAGTCCCGAGACTTCCCTTATTTGATTCGTCTGACTCAGTTTCGTATGATATGAAAAGAAAACATTTGCCTATGCCTCTAAAGTCCGTTTGAAATGTCCTATAACGTTATTTGAATGTCCCTCACTACGAATGATACGAAATTTCTCAAAGAATGACCTATGATGTGTTTTTGGGAAAAGTTGATAATTTAAAAAGTCCGCAACTTTTGTATGTAAATTCCGATTACCTCGATACTCATTTTGAGCCCTCCGAAGTTAATATATATATGTATATAAGATTAAGCGTCAAATCCTGGAACTTACTTTTGATATGCATATGGTTTCTGCACTACTCTGCTCGTGCCAATGGTTATGATTTCGTTCACCGGTACCCGGGCCGGTTTTGTGATCGTGCGCATTATGACACATTCGGCAGTATGATGTGTTACGATTTCCGAGACCTCGCCATAGGGCCGGTTACCGTTTATGGTGTTATGATATGATATGGCATCTGATATATTCTAATGATTTGATGTGTGTGATATTATGATGTGTTCGGAGATGTACGGAGATTTGAAAACTTCTGGAGTATGATGTGTTGTGGCACCGGCGTCTGTGGGGTGACCACGTTCCCGAGCCTTATGCATGATTTTTATTTGCATTCGTACATTTGCATTCCGCACAGTTTGATCTGTTACTTTCCGTATTTGTTTCGTATCCTCCGACTCCGATTATGATTTGGATTCCGTACCTCCCGCTTTACATACTCAGTACTTTTTCCGTACTGACCCCCTTTCTTGGGGGCTGCGTTTCATGCCGCGCAGGTACAGGCACTCAGTTGGGTGATCCCCCCGTTTAGGCTATCCATTCTGCTACTTTGGAGTGCTCCCCTCGATCCGGAGCCCATATTTGGTATATATATGTTTTGCTATGCACATTCTGTACGTTTGTGACTGTTCGGGTATGGCGGGTCCCTGTCCCGTCATATGTTCGTATGTTCTGTTCGTTTGTAGAGGCTCGTAGTCATGTTTGTGGGTCATGGGTCCGGTGTTCGTATGTGATTTTTGCGTCCTTAAGCGGCTCGAATGCTACTATGGCTGATATGGCCGACATGTTTGTATGTATGTGTGTGTCTGGGCGATGTGCATTCCGCCAGTTTTGATTTTGATCTGATGATTCTGCACGGGCGACCGCTTAGGACAGCATTCGTTTCTGTATTTGTACGACGTCTGCTATCTGCTATCGGTACGAATAATGTCCGTTGAATATGGATATGTCCTAATAATGACAATCTGGTTCGTGAGTTTGTTTAGGTGCCTAAGTAGGGCACCAGTCACGGCCCACGGGGCTGGGTCGTGACAGTACCCGACCAAGAAGTTCGGTGTTTCACGTACCTGGCCCTACCAAGGCTCAGTGCCTGGCCCTACCAAGGCTCAGGGTTGTTATCATTCGTACCCAACTGCAGTGGTGTGCGCGCGTCGTTATATATATAGATATACATATTCATTATATTCTACCCGGCCATATAAGCTCGGGGTTCACAATAGCCTCTCATGGGCACACATACGTATATACATATACATATCTATCATATTCTACCCGGCCATATAAGCTCGGGGTTCACAATAGCCTCTCTTAGGCACACATACATATACATGCTAGATCATATCTATCTCTTAGCCTTCTTACTATCGCCATTCATTACATTCTATCCTTAGAGCATTACTCGTCGTAGAAGGTACTTAGTACAATCGTATCACTTGGGCATCATTGGCTTAATAGCTTCTCGAGCTAGGATCATTAAAAAGTATCATGAACTCATAAGAGATGAACAATTTGGCCAAAGAACCATGCCTCATGAAAGAAGGGTTAGCCTTACATACCTTGTCGTGCAACTATTCTATCGCTTGAGCGTTCTTCTTCAAAGCTCACGTTCTACCTTCATTGAAGTGCATACTCATATTAGATACTAGATAGCTTGGCATTCATGACTAATTCTAGAGAAAATCGGACAGCATCTCCTTTATTTATACGACTTTCCTCGTATTACATATCAACGCCCAAACATCAATATTAACGTTCACAATATCATCGCAATAGCTTTTAGTCATCTACATTACTCTTACTTCACAATTCTCTTCACTTTATTCATATTCATAGTCATAACTTGACAATACGTTCATTCACATACAATGTCGATTTCCATATTCTCACTATCGTGTTATACCCCGCATTTTATGCATTTGAATATTCCGAGTTAATGGCGGAAAATTAAGGACAAGGCTAGTTTCCGACTTTGTTTTAGGGTGCAAGTTGCTTGTAAGTATTAGTGGCATGGAAAATTAAGGGCAAATTTAGAATTTAGACATTATTATTTATGACTTGTTGAAGAAGTCTTGTGGCCATCCAAGTTGGAGTGGACTATGGCCCACATGGATGCAAAATGCATGTGATGAAAAGATGACTAACTAGGTATATAATTCATCTTTGTGACTTGAGAAATTTCTAGAAATTTGAAGAAAATTGGAGAAAAGAAAAATGAAAAAAAAAAAGAGAGAGGAGTGGCCGGCCATGTGCATGGCCATGTGCCTCCACTTATATATATATATATATATATATATATATATATATATATATATATATATATATATATATATATATATGTGTGTGTGTGTGTGTGTGTGTGTGTGTGTGTGTGTGTGTGGGATGAAAGTATAAGACAAGTATTCATCATTTTATTTCCTAGAAATTTCAAGAAAGATGGAGAAAGAGAGAGAAAGGCCATTCGTCCTTGAGCTTGGCCGAGCAAGCCATGGAAGTTGTCAAGAAAAAAATGTTTTCTTCATGCTTTCCTACTAATTGAAAGGCCCTCTACAACATGAGCTAGTTGTTGGAGTAAGAAAAACATTCTTCCTTGGAGAACATGTCCTAACCGAGTGGGAGGAGTTAAGGGAAGAAGGTGAGTTTTGATCGTTGTTATGTCCCGTATCTTTACATAGGGACATTATAAAGCTAAGTGCGACAAGTTTCAGACAAAACTATTTTAGGGTTCCCGGTAAGGGTTTTCACCTCCGTATTTCATTTCTATGCACAAGTTGCCTATGGATTTCGTTTGGTATAAGAACATTATTGGAGAATAAGGATTAATTAACCAAGATTGGATGACTAAGTGAGATTAAGAACTTAATTACATCATTAGTGAGCCTAAGTGGCCGTGTGGGTTCCACTTGTGAATTGGCCAACTATTATTGGCTAAAGGCTTGGGTGGGACACATGTCCACTTTGTGGACTGCATATATAAGGAGGATTGCTGATTCATAGTTCAATTAAACTTTCATTTCTACATTACAAAGTTGGAGAAAGTTAGTGATAGAAAGGGAAGCTCTCGGCTACAAGCTGGCCGAGAGTGAGGTGCTTCATATTGATCCAAAAAATCAGTTTTCCAAGAAAATTAACTCCTCATCAAGTGTATAAGAACGTGTAGTAGTTGTTGCGAAGAGACAAGGAGGTGTAGCATTCAATAGAGTTAAAGATTCGGCCAAGTTTGAAGGACAAATTGCAAGGTAAGCATGATCATTGTTCTTGTGTTGTATGAAGATTTGAATGTATAATTCATGCATGTTGTTGTTGGATTGTTGTTGTGGTTGAATTTGAGGTTGAGCCGTGAGCTTGGTGAAGCAAGGGGTGGTTCCATTTTGCATGTATTGTTGGTAAATAAATGTATGTCAACATATGTAGTTGAACAAGATTGTAGAAATTGGTTTATGATGTGCATGTTAGAATTGGGTTGTTTTCTTAAAGTTTGAATGAGCCATGTGTTGTAGATTTGAATGGAATTATGTTTGGTTTTCTTGTACATGTATTGGAAATGGATTGAAGGTGTTGTAGTGTGGATAAATGAGTGAAAATCATGGAGTTGTAGGGATGGCATTGAAACCGTGTAAGGGGGCTGTTTTAGGGGAGTTTATGGACTGTTTTGTGCCAAGTTTTGATTGTTGTTGTTATGCACATTGTGGTATATTGCATGTATGTTGAATATGTGAATTAAGGTGTTAATGAAACAAATCATGTTGAGGTGTATAGGCAGTCCAAAACCGTGGACTGTTTTGGGTACTAGAAGTTAATTTGGGTGTGTTGAATGTTGATTCTTGTTGCAAACGTTTAGTGAAAGTAAAGTGCAATGATTCAAGCTAAAACTGAAATGAATTGTGGGCTGTTGTAAGAATGAAGATGATGCTAAAACAGTTCCAAAAACCATGAAAGTGGTGTCATTAAACGTGTTGTTGTTGTTGCAAGTTAAAACTGGAAAATTGCTAAGCGAGAATGAAAACGTTATGTGTGTTGTTTAGCCGTGTGTATGGAACAGTTTTGAAGGATGTATGGACTGCCCAAGTTCCCTAAGTCATGTTAAATAAGGTTGGAATGATATAAGAAAGAATGATTAGTAATGTTTGCTTGTGGCATTAGTTGGTTGAATGTGAACGAAACGTCGTCTAAATGTTTGAAAGGGATCGTGAGCGTCAGAATGCGTATTAAAATCCTTTGTAGACTAATTGTAGCTTTTGATATCTTGATATAGGATAAGTGTTATTGGGCAGCAAGTACAAGTTATTATACGACTAAACGCTAAAGGTACGTAAGCCTACTCCTTCCTTCTTTTTGTCATGTTCTAGACGTAAGTAAGATATAATCCGAGCCTCGGGGTAACTCCACTCTCTAACTCCTAGTATGACATGTGATTGTTATTCATCCTTAATGTTGAAAATGTTGGAATGGTCGAGTTATGATCTCGCTATCTATTACATGATTGACTTGTATGTAACGTATAGGTGTTCTTTTTTCTTAAAAGGAATTGCATAGGTATGTTGGGTTTTTATCAAATGTAACATGCTAGGGTGATACATGTACATGAATCTTGAAACGTTCCTTAATGTAGTTTATAATGGTAATTGGAAAGAATTTAATGTGATTAGTGTCCTGATGTCCGAGAACTGATTTAGTTTACTGTTCATTGAGTCTCAAAGATGTTTTACTTTTATGTGGTTGCTTATTATTCTGCTCGTGCTTACCGCTATATCCTTCACTGAGTCCCGGGCCAGGGTACGTTCTCGTGCGCACAACTATTATACTATTCACCGAGTCCCTCACTAGAGGGCCGGGACACGTTATATATATATAGGCCAAAGTCATAGATAGACCCTCTAACTTGTCCATATTTTCCACTTGGACCCCTCAACCGAGCCGCGTACCGTATGAACCCTTCAAGAGTGCCTTTACCGTGCCAGTTTGACCCGTCGGTCCAGCTGGTCACAGCGCGTGCAGTTGACGAATTTTTCACGCGTGAAGCACTGAAAACACGCCGAGCTGGACAAAAAATAACGGCCATTTGGACCAGCAACGGTTATATTTGTCCCCACCCACTTTTAAATATATCCTCTTCTTCCCCAATTCATAATATTAAACCCTAAATACTAACACCATTGCTGCTCCAATTTTTTTTTTAATTTTCAGTCAAATTAATTGCTGTGTCATTAATTTTTTCTAATCTATCTCTCTTGTTTGCTTTTACTCTTGCTTCAACAATGGCTAACACTTCAAGAATCGAGTTTTGCCGATGTGGGCGTATTTGCGAATTGAAAATTTCATGGAGTCCAAATAATCCCGAAGGAGATTTTTTTTTCGTGCCCAATTGATGAGGTAAGCGTATACTTGTTATGGGTTATTTCATTACTTAATTCTTCCTCGTAATTGATTCAAAAAGTTTTTTCTTTTTATTCTTTGAAGGCTAGAGGTGGATGTAATTACTTCAATTGGTTCGAACCAAGACATCCCGAGCAAGCAAATAAAGTCATTTATGGGTTGTTGAAGAGGGTTAAAGCTTTTGAGGAAGAAAAAGCTCGTGCAAGACGAACTAGGAAGAAGTTGGTGTTTGGTGTCGTGTTGTTGTTTGCAATTTGGTTCGTGTTTTGGAATTGTAGTCGATGAAGTTTAGTAGTAATTATAGTAGGTTAAATTGCACTGCATTTTGATGTATAAGGGACAGTTTTATGGACAGTTTAAGGGACTGTTTGGACTGTTTTAGGGAGTATATTATGATATAGGTTAGTCTCACAAAGTTGGCCAAATTTTGTGATTTTGTGTAATTGTATATGGCCACAATTTTATGAATCGAATGAATATATATTTGGATACTAACATAAATCAAAACCATACGTCATTAAGTAAACGAAAACAAACCAAACCAAACTTGATTTTTCATAAAAAGAAATAGACGACCTAATCAACATCTATGATCTCCGGCTCCTCCACTTTAGTAACAATGAAGTAGAGGCGATCCTCTAGATCACAAACTTGAAAATGCAACTCATCCCCTTCCCTTAGGCCTTTTGCATCAACAAACTCTTTCCATCCATTGTTGAGGCGCGCCTTTCGACCGATCTTGTATTTCATTTTGAAAGCGCCTTTGTCATATAAAACAACGGCTTCTTTGTCAACTTGTGGAAGAACATCCATAGTTGGAAGAATTTACACAAACAAGTTGTCACGACCCAACCCCGTAGGCCGTGACTAGTGCCCGATCTGGGCACCCAAACATATCTATCAAACACTATCTCAAAACATAACGAACGCGATCAAGTATATAACAGAAGCCGATAAGGCTATATTTCAAATTTAGGTAAATTCCGAAAAATTTCGGCAGTTTCCTTTGTTTCTTGGACTAACCAAAATAACCACACGCGTAAAATACCAACAAAGGTCACACGGGGCCAACAAAATATCATATACATAAGCGGACCGGCCGCGCGGCGAATGGAATCGCCCCAACACACCAAATAGAAACATAATCGTACGGAAGTAGGCACAACCCACAAAATATGTCCACAGACCTCTAGTACAGACAGACAACTCATATGGCGGACGGGGCCCTCGCCGTACCCCAAATAGTCCAAACATACATACGAATGTACAAACAAAGATATATACCAAAATGTATGCTCCGGATCGAAGGGGCAATCCAAGACAAAGCAGTAAATGTGTAGCCTACAAAAGGGGGATCACCAACGTACGTACTGCGGTACATGAAACGCCCCCGACGAAAGCGGGGGTCGGTACGAAGGGAAATCTCCAGTATGTAAAGCATAGAGTATAGAAACCCGGACCACAAACAAACTTAAAGATACGGAGAGAAAACATTGGATTAGTATAACAAAATGACCGAAAACATGTACATAATGCAAATCAAAATCATGCATAACGCTCGGAACGTGGTCATTAACTCACCGCTCCGGTGCCACAACAGACATACTCGAAGGTTTCATATCTCCGAACATCTCCGAATATATCACATCATATCATCATACAAATCATATCATAAGCCATATCACAAAAGCATAACTCCCGTAAACGGTAACCGGCCCTATGGCGAGTCTCGGAAACCGTAACACAAGATACTACCGAATTTAACATAAGGCGCACGATTACAAAACCGGCCGGGAACCGGTGAACGGAGTCATATAAGGGCACGAAACGGAAATCGTGAGCATAATGCAATTGTAAGTCAAAACCGCCTTTTAAAACTTGATTACTTCATAAGTCAATTCATTAGTCGACCATAGTCAAATAATTAATTAGTACGGAAATTTATTTCACAAAATATTTCCAAAGTGGTACGTGTGGTTCCAAACATAGCATAGTGTTTCATAAGGTTCGAACGTTATTTCACAAGAGACAAATTCAAAATCAAAGATCCTTTATCTAAACTTATTCAAAAAGAGGTTCTAGTAAGACAACTAAGGCATACGGGGTTAGCGGGCCCACCTCGGGTCGAGTCGAGGTGGCAATCATAAATTATAGACGTTTAGGTCTATGAGATCATACATAAAGATTTCAAAGTAAGCCCACCTTTGCCAGGGTTTTAATCATTTCTTTCTAGCCAA